>NC_080543.1:129833058-129945558 GCF_028640845.1 Ahaetulla prasina
GATCGAAAAGTTGGCAGTTCAGCGATTCGAATCCCTAGTGCACTAGGGGTGAGCTCCTGGTACTTGTCCCAACTTCTGCCAACCTAGCAGTTCGAAAGCAAGTAAAAAATGCAAGTAGAAAAATAGGGACCACCTTTGGTGGATAAGTAAGAGTGTTCCGTGCGCCTTTGGCGTTTAGTTATGCTGGTCACATGACCATGGAGATGTCTTCGGATAGCACTGGCTCTTCAGCTTAAAAACAGAGATGAGCACTGCCCCCTAGAGTCAGGAATGACTAGTACATATGTGCGAGGGGAACCTTTACCTTTACCTTAGGCAACTTCTATGGGACAGAGAGCACCACTCAGCCAAACTGAGCCTTTCGGGTGCAAGTGATGATGGACACACAACCTCTTTGAAAATATACACACTGAAGCTGTCCTAGCAGTTTAGTTGGTTTAAATAAAAGGTTAGCTCATGCATTTCTCCAACTTAATTAAGGCTGATTAAGTATTATGAGACTAGTAGAGAGATCTGAGAAGTGGCCATCACTGTTCTCTCTTCTTTTTAACCATTGTTGCTGTTAGGAGATCACCCTGATCTCTCCAGAACATATTTCTACACCAAACTGATGTCCATGCTCATAATTGATTAAAAAGAAGCAAACAATTCAATTAAAAAGTAGTTATAAAATGTCAACCGTGGTTGGTTGGATGGATCTGATGAGCCATCTGCTTAAAGTCGTAAGAGGCAAACAGAAAGAAGGCATTGCAGTTTTGTCATTGAAGCTCATCTTCTTATCATTTTCACCTTCTCATCTTACCTTCTTCTATTGGTATCTTATGATTTATCACTTGTTGTTTGTATCTTATGATTTATGGTCTATGACTTATTACTTGATTTTTGTTTGTACATGAAGAGCTTATGTATCAGAGTCAAATCCTCTGTGTGTCCAATCACACTTGGCCAATAAAGAATTCTATTCTATTCTATTCTATTCTATTCTATTCTATTCTATTCTATTCTATTCTATTCTATTCTATTCTACCCTACCCTACCCTACCCTACCCTACCCTACCCTACCCTATCCCTATCCCTATCCCTATCCCTATCCCTATCCCTATCCCTATTCCTATTCCTATTCCTATTCCTATTCCTATTCCTATTCAGAAAAAAACAATTGCTACCAACCTGCCTTCCACTGAGGACCTGTATACTGCACGAGTCAAAAAGGGGGCTGTGAAAATATTTACAGATCCCTCATATCCTGGACATAAATTGTTTCAGCTTCTACCCTCAAAACGACGCTATAGAGCACTGCACACCAGAACAACTAGACACAAGAACAGTTTCTTCCTGAACGCCATCACTCTGCTAAACAAATAATTTCCTCAACACTGTCAAACTATTTACTAAACCTGCACTACTATTAATCTTCTCATTGTTCCCATCACCTATCTCCTTCCACTTATGACTGTAACTTTGTTGCTTATATCCTTACGATTTATACTGTAATTAATTGTTTCCTAATTGCTTAATTGTAGTCTATGACTATCGTTAAGTGTTGTAAATGTTGTACCTTGATGAAGGTATCTTTTCTTTTATGTACACTGAGAGCATATTCACCAAGACAAATTCCTTGTGTGTCCAATCACCCTTGGCCAATAAAAAATTCTATTCTATTCTATTCTATTCTATTCTATTCTATTCTATTCTATTCTATTCTATTCTATTCTATTCCTATTCCTATTCCTATTCCTATTCCTATTCCTATTCTACCCTACCCTACCCTGGATTTTTAGGCTTATCTGATTACCTAAACAGTAAAGAAGAAAAATAAGCTAGTATGGAGATGCCAAAGGCCAGGAAATGATTGTTCAGGAAATCATTGAAGATCTGGTTGTTTTCCTAGGCCTTGGGTAAAAGGTGACTGTGACTTTCTTTTGTTTTGCTTCATTTTGTTTCCCTTAGTTTTGATTTTATTTAATTTGTTGTTGTATTTTACTCTTCTGCTTTGTTATATTCTTGGGTTTTTGATGCTCTCTGAGCTTGATTGTTTTCTTGCAGGTGTTTCATTACCCAGCTAGGTAACATCATCAGAGTACTGATGTTGGATAATGAAATGTTTGCAAGAGAATAACCAAGCTCAGAGAGCATCAAGGTCCCCACAGTTCAACCCTGAGCCAGAAGTATTGCTATATTCTTTTGTATTCTGCCTTTGTAGTTGCAGGCCACCCAGGATCAGACAGCTTTTAAATTAAACAAATACACCTCGTTATGCAACTATCACTCAAGTCAGCTTGCTAAGCTGAGGCAAAATAGGAAATGACAACTAGGCTTGCCCTGAACTGTCCTATCATTTTGGTATCCGAGGCAGAAAAACACCACAGACAATACTTCTATCATTCAAAACGACCTTGATCATCTATCCGCTTGGTCTAAAAATTGGCAGCTCCAAATTTCAACCAGCAAATGCTCAGTCTTACTTATAGGAAAAAAGAATCCAAAAACTAAATACATACTAGATGGACATTACCTTACAGATGACCCCCATCCCGTTAAAGACCTTGGAGTTTTCATGTCAAATGATCTAAGTGCCAAAGCCCACTGCAACTACATAGCAAAAAAAGCTCTAAGAGTTGTAAACCTAATTTTGCGTAGCTTCTTTTCCAAAAACACCACACTACTAACCAGAGCATATAAAACATTTGCTAGACCAATTCTAGAATACAGCTCGCCAGTTTGGAACCCTCACCACATCTCTGACATCAATACAATTGAACGTGTCCAGAAATATTTTACAAGAAGAGTTCTCCATTCCTCTGAAAACAATAGAATACCCTATCCCACCAGACTTGAAATCCTAGGCTTAGAAAACTTGGAACTCCGTCGCCTTCGACAAGACTTAAGCTTAACTCACAGAATCATCTATTGTAATGTCCTTCCTGTTAAAGACTACTTCAGCTTTAATTGCAATAATACTAGAGCAACTAATAGATTTAAACTTAATGTCAACTGCTTTAATCTAGATTGCAGAAAATATGACTTCTGTAACAGAATCATCAGTGCTTGGAATACTTTACCTGACTCTGTGGTCTCTTCCCATAATCCTAAAAGTTTTATCCAAAAACTTTCTACTATTGACCTCACCCCATTCCTAAGAGGACCATAAGGGGCGTGCATAAGCGCACAAATGTGCCTACCGTTCCTATCCTATTTTTTTTCTTTTCTTCTTCCTATATATATGCTTATATTTACTCATATATGTGTTTATTTACTATATAATCTTTTTGTATGATACCTACATATATTGTTGTGACAAAATAAAATAAATAAATAAAAATAAATTTAAAAAAAATCTCACAAGGGTAAGACCAAAACAAATCAATATCTCATTAATGTTTGTTGCCTTTTTATGACACTCAAAGTTGATGGTCAGAGGTATTTGTCTTGCTTCATCTAATATGGCAGTAATAAAACTTCTGGTCCACCAGATGTCACTGAACTACAGTTCCCAGAAGCCATTGTCAACAATAAGGTAATCAGAGTATTTTAGCTGAATGCTATCAACAGGGAAGCCGCTTCTAGTAAATGAGTTAAGTATTTTCTACCTGTTGATGAGTAATAGTAGTGGCTCTGATCTATAACAGCAAGACTAGACCAATGCAAGAGAAAAGGTTTAAGCTTTTTTGTTTTAGTTTCCTCAAGTTGAAACTAGAACGTTTACTTTAGTTTACTTTACTTTACTTATTGATTAGCTCAAAGGCCATATCGAAGTGCAGAGTTCCAAACACAAATTATTACTAAAATCTGATTTAAAAAAACCAATTTAAAATAGAATTGGAATAAAATACAGAATTTGAAAACAACATTTAATATAGCACAGTACTTGAACAAAATGGTTCAGTTGAGATCGTCATGTGTGAGACTGATCGGGGTTGACTACATGGGTGACTCTGAAGTATAATTTTATCTTATTTTATCTAGCTACATCTTAAATTGTTGTATTTTATTCCAATTTCATTTTAAATTGTTTTTATTGGATTTTAGTAAAAAAAAAATCTTCAGAACTCTGCACTTGAATATGGGCTATGGGCTAATCCATAAACTAAACTAAACTCAAGTTGAAACTAGATGGAAATAATTTTTCAAAAATATATCAACTTGATCTTTTAATATATATAGGAAAAAGTAAAGGTTCCCCTTGCACATACATGCTAGTCGTTCCCGACTCTAGGGGGCGGTGCTCATCTCCGTTTCAAGGTCAAAGAGTCAGCGCTCTCCGAAAACGTTTCCGTGGTCATGTGGCTGGCATGACTAAATACCAAAGGCGCACGGAACGCTGTTACCTTCCCACCAAAGGTGGTCCCTATTTTTCTACTTGCATTTTTTACGTGCTTTCAAAATGCTAGGTTGGCAGAAGCTGGGACAAGTAATGGGAGCTCACCCTGTTACACGGCACTAGGGATTCAAACCGCTGAACTGCTGACCTTTCAATTGATAAGCTGAGCCACCGTGTCCCCTTTTCATCTATATATATGAAATATATATAATATATTTTTTCTTGCCCTAGTTTTTTTCTACAATCCTAAAGGAAAAGTAAAACTTCCAGGAAAGTACGCTTAGCTGAAAAGTTCATTTTAATAATTTGTCTCTCCGGAATCAGGGCTTTTGAGTTGTAGAATATTGTCGCTCTTATCTGTTTGCCTGGCATGTCGTCTCAGATGTCAAGAAAATGTAATGAAATGCAAATGGTTTGGAATGATTTTTGTCAACGAAAATACTCATTTCACTTGGTTTCAAACTTAGGTCATGATGACACATAGTTAGAAACCTGGAAGATGTTACTTGAGTGACAACTATTATTCATCTGCTCCCCGTTCTGTACCATTTATTCCCCATCCTAAGCTTACAATTTAAAATTATATTGAAAAGGATAGCATTACGAAAAAGGTTTCAATTCCTTGAATATAACTCAACACAAGGGTCTTTTATATTTATATATATATGTAAAAGGGGATGCTATTAAGTTGATTTGAAGACGCTTAGATGCTTAGATTTTTCAATTTGTTTGGCTTTTGCTTTTAGAAGTAGTTTATCAAGACATTCTTCTGGAATAGTTTTATTGACTTTCCAGTCTAGTCTACAAGTTTATGAGCTTTTGGAGTTCCAAGGACAGAAGTTCTTTTTTTCTGAGCACAGCTAAGGACAACCTTGTGCTATGGTCCAGGGGTCTCCAATCTTGGCAACTTTATGACTTGTGGACTTAAACTCCCAGAATTCCTCACCCAGCTTTGAAATCGACAAGTCTTAAAGTTGTAAAGGTTGAAGACCCCTGCTATGGTCCATAAAAAAAAAAGAAAGAAAGATAAAGAAGTCCTTGCAGATTTTACTCCACTAGTTTTGCTGACCATAAGTGGTGGTGCTCATCTCTATTTCAAAGCCATTGAACCCTCACTGTCTGAAGAAATTTCTGTGGTCATGTGGCCAGCAATGATGTCATGGAGCACTGTTACCTTCCCATCGAAGTGGTACCAGAGGTGGTATTCAGCTGGTTCAGACCAGTTTGGGTGAACTGGTAGTCATGACTGCAGGTGGGCCCACCAGATGAAGTGCCGTCCTATTTAGCCATGTTTTTGAGGCTGGGCGCATGCACAGAAGGCACACGCTCAAGCAAAGTGCATGCGTAGAAGGCCGGGCGCAGGTGCGGAAGGCATGTGCGCAGTAAGTGTGCGGAAGGCCGGGTGAAGGTGAACCGGTGGCAAGAATAGGTGAAATCCACCGCTGAGTGGTACCTATTTATCTACTTGGATGCGTATGCTTTCAAGTTGCTAGGTTGGCAGGAGCCAGTGCGAGGACAGGAGTTCATGCCATTGTGGCACTCAGGTCACGAACCTGCACTGCTGGCTTTCCAGTTGACAAGCGCAGTGTCTTAACCACTGAGCCACAGCACTGCCAATATGGTCCATATAGCAGGCATTCTAATCATTTCCCATGGACTGCTAGCTGTATATGATCTGCATGGAAGAGCAATACTGGTGAATTATTTTCAAGCTTTGAAACTAGTCCAAGTTTAATTTTTTTTTGCTTGCTTATATTCAATCTTATTGGGGAAGAAAGGGAGGGAGGGAGGGAGGGAGGGAGGGATTTGGCAGCTGGATGAAGATCCTTCTCACTGATAAGAGTTAAAGAGGTGAAGGAGAATGGAAATATTTATGTCACCACTTTTGGTGGTGAGGTGAGAGTGATCTGTATAAGAAGGAGAGGTTGATATATCTAAATGTAGGGTATAAATGTGCCAATATTTGGTATTTTTGTATAAATGTACAATATTTGGTGTTCAAAATTTCATCTCTCCACAAAGTAATGTAGCTTATATCCTTATTTTTATAAGAATAAGAGCAAAGTTACATGGGACATCAAAATTGGCAATGCTCTATCAAATCCTGTTCCTGTCAAAAGTGGCATTCCTCAAGGCAGCGTTCTTGGACCAATGCTCGTCATACTATACATAAATGATCTCTGTGACCATATCTCAAGTTATTGTGTTCTCTTTGCTGACGATGTCAAACTATTTAACACCACCAACAATACTACTACCCTTCAAAAAGACCTTGACTTTGTATACGATTGGTCTAAAACTTGGCAACTCCAAATCTCAACCAGTAAATGCTCAGTCTTACATATTGGAAAAAAGGACCCAAACACTAAGTACAAGCTTGATGGACATTACTTTACAGATGACCCCCACCCCGCTAAAGATCTTGGAGTTTACATATCAAATGATCTAAGAGCCAAAGCCCACTGCAACTACATAGCAAAAAAGGCTCTAAGAATTGTAAACCTAATTTTGCATAGCTTCTTTTCCAAAAAGTCTACACTACTAACCAGAGCATACAAAACATTTGCTAAACCTATTCTTGAATAAAAGCTCCCCTGTCTGGAACCCATACCACATCTCTGACATTAATACAATTGAACATGTCCAGAAATATTTTACAAGAAGAGTTCTCTGCTCCTCTGAAAACAACAAAATACCTTATACCACCATGCTTGAAATCCTGGCATTAGAAAACTTAGAACTCCGCCGACTTCGACATGACCTGTGTTTAACACACAGAATCATCTATTGCAATGTCCTTCCTGTTAAAGACTACTTCAGCTTCAATCGCAATAATACAAAAGCAAACAATAGATTCAAACTTAAAGTTAACCGCTTCAATCTTGATTGCAGAAAATATGATTTTGTAACAGAGTTGTTAATGCTTGGAACATATTGCCTGACTCTGTGATCTCTTCTCAAACTCCCAAAAGCTTTAGCTTTAACCAGAGTTGGTCCTAATATTTTAAAAAACGGGGCTTAATTTAATTTTGTTTTATATATATAAAACAAAATATATATTCTTATGTAAAAAAAAATATATCAGGTAAAGGAACAATGGAACTCTCTTAACCCGACGTCCATTCATGTTCCCTAGAGAGATTTAGCAACTGTACTGTGCTATTTCCTGAATTCAAGCTTTCAACATGATATGCACTTTACCAATTAGATAGCAGTTTTATTCTAGCAGGGGGGCGGGGAAGAATTTTATGTTAAAGAAATAGATCTCTGCATTGCAGCAAAACTAAGCCTGGCATGAGGTTTAAGACATTAAATTACTTGGTAAGCCTCTCTTAAAATACTTTCCATGTAAGAAAAACCCTTTCCTGTCCTATGGAGAATTAACAGATTCTACAACTGTGCAATTAATAATGGAAGTTCTTGGATTCAGTGACTCATGAAGCACCACTTCTAGATGTGAAACTATGGTGAAGAAGTTTATTTGTTGTTAGTTGTGAAGTCGTGTCTGACCCTTTGCAACCCCATGGACTACATTCTTCCAGGCCTTCCTGTCTTCTACCATCCCCCAGAGTCCATTTAAGCTCATGCTGACTGCTTCAGGGACTCCAACCAGCCACTTCATGAGGGTTTTCTCCAGTGAGTCTTTCCTTCTCATTAGGTGGCCAAAGTATTTGAGTTTCATCTTCAGGATCTGGCCTTCTAAAGAGCAGTTAGGGTTGAGCTCCTCTAGGACTGACCGGTTTGATCGCCTTGTAGTCCAAGGGAGTCGCAGGAAGTACACTTCGATAAGCAAATTATTTTCCCTTAACTTCCTAACACACAATAGATGCTGCTGCTAAGTAGAATCGTTTTTAATTGAATGCAAGATTGCCATCTTCCTCTGATTGTTGTCATAACAGTCAGAAGTACACACAGCATCTTACATTAGGCTGTTATCAAAACCATAAATGCATGGAAACTGTAGATTAGACAAGAACAACTTTCAGCCCTTTATGTAAGTTGCTTTGGATAAAAAGATGCAAAAACCTTAAACATGGACCATACGTTGAATCAGACTCGAGAGATATGCAGCAATTGATGGAACTTTTTCAGCATGGCTTCTTAGCTTTTTCTGTAATAAATTACTTCATAGAAGTTCCTGAAATTTTGTGTACACATTTACTCACTTTTAAGAAGATATCTGACATATGCTTAATAGCAGGTAAAGCTATGAAAAAAATCACTTGAGAGAGAGAGAGAGTATGTGTGTGTGTGTGTGTGTGTGTGTGTGTGTGTGTGTGTGTGTGTGTGTGTATGTTTTCTGAGGTTTTCGCAGGTGTTTGTATGTAGGTCTTTGGTTATTCGGGTTTTCTCCCGCGTAAAATTGGAAGTGTCTTGGCGACGTTTCGACGAAGTCTCATTCGTCATCTTCAGGCTTCAGCTTCGTGCTTCTGGGATATATATATATTCCCAAGTGATTTTGTTTACTCTTTACTTTGTTTACATTTTATATATTAAAATGTCTCTATATAAAGATCATTCAAGAAGCAGTATATTGTCAAGAATCCTGAAGATGCATCTTGCATGGACACCATAACTATCACCCTAAAAAGTTGTTCCCACACTGCAGGGGTGCACAGAACTATTCTCCTTAGAAAAAATAGAATAACAGAGTTGATAGGGACCTTGGAGATCTTGTAGTCCAACCCCCTGCCCAGGCTGGAAACTCTAAACCGTTTCAGACAAATGGTTCTTAAAAACTTCCAGTGTTGGACCATTCACAACTTCTGGAGGCAAGTTGTTCCACTGATTGTTCTAACTATCAGGAAATTTCTCCTTAGTTCTAAGTTCCTTCTCTCCTTGATCAGTTTCCACCCATCGCTTCTTGCCCTGCCCTCAGGTGCTTTGGGGAATAGCTTGACTCCCTCTGCTTTGTCACAACCCCACACAAGGTTCATCCTTGATGAATATAAGTTTATAAGAGGGAAGTATTTCCTATGAATTTCCAGGAGATTTTAAAAAAAACCTCAACACCTGTATCTCCTTGAAGCCATGGGAAATCAAACTGATTTGCAGCTCTGATCCAGCAATGAATAAATTACAAGACTTTCTTTGGAGATTAGCCAACTGCACCCACAGAAATTTTCTACTGGACCAATGATTTCTGATCGATGGGGATGCAGCCTACTATTTCTAAGTGGTTTTGCCATCATAAAAAACCTTTTCAATCGTGCGAATATTCTTTTTCAAAGCAATTACCCAATGATGTTCTTTCAATGTAGGTTTCTTATTTTATTTTTTTTTAAATCTTCTGTGTGTTTCATCTTATTTGAAGGCGGATTTAAGAAATAAAAGTATTTAAGAAATAACAGGTTTTCATATGAAGATTTTTGTCTAAATCGTTTAGGAGAGCCAGACTGGTCTAGTGATCAAGGCACCAGGCTAGAAGCAAGGAGACTGAATTGTAGTTCCACTTAAGGCATGAATGCTAGCTGGCTGACTTTGAGCCATGCATCCATCTATCCATCTATCCATCCATCCATTTATCATTCGTTCATTTGTTTGTTTGTTTGTTTGTTTGCCCTTGGGCCATATCAAAGTGCAGAGTTCCAAAAACAAATTATCACTGAAATTGGATAAAAGCAATTTAAAATGGAATTGGATAAAATACGATTTAAAATTAAATTTGAATAAAATACAGTCTAAGAGCCAGTCAGAGGGACGTGGTGGCTCCCTCTGACTGGCTAAGATGTTGAGCTTGTCAATCAAAAGATCAGCAGTTCAACAGTTCGAATACCTAGTGCTGCCTAATGGAGTGAGCTCCCGTTACTTGTCCCAGATTCTGCCAATCTAGCAGGTCGAAAGCACGTAAAAAATGCAAGTAGAAAAATAGGGACCACCTTTGGTGAGAAGGTAAGAGCGTTCTATGCGCCTTTGGCATTTAATCATGCCGGCCACATGACCACGGAGATGTCTTCGGACAGCGCTGGCTCTTCGGCTTTGAAACAGAGATGAGCACCGCCCCCTAGAGTCGGGAATGACTAGCTCATATGTGTCAGGGAAACCTTTACCTTTAAGAGCCAGTCATTCTCTTTCAGCCCACAATGTCAGGCTCAGTTGACAAGCTGGTCAGTTAATTCCTGTTGCAACCAATGTTACCAACCTTTGGTTGTGATCGCAGGAAAAATAGTGGACCATGAATTTGTAGGAAAATACTAGGTTGTTGAGGGTTGTTGGGGTTTTTTTACATCATTTTTTCGCATATACAGTAGATTTTGGGAGTGAGCACTGCATTGCAAAATTTTGAAACTGAAAGTGAAAATGTTGATGAGATTTCAAGACTATTCAAGACAGGACATTTTTTAATTTTCAGAAAAAGTAAGGAAGCAAGCAAGCAAGCAAGCACTTCTCTTCTGAAATGTGTTCTTATTTTGAGCTATACTCTTAAATACAGTAGGAAGTTTTTCTTTCTAATTTTCTCACATACATTTTTTGTTTTTTTACTAACAGGGAGAATATTCAGTAAATGATCTGTAACTACAATACTTTCTCTTTGGGTACAGACCAGTGGTGGGTTGCCCCCGATTCGGACCAGTTCACAAGAACCAGTAGGAAAATTGGCGGGAGGCTCCGCCCACTGACCCAGACGTCATGAGGAAGCTTCTGCACATGTGCACAAGCGAAGCAAGCATGCATGCATGGTCCCATTGCAAACCGGTAGTAAAAGGTACAGCCCGGTACAGACATCTAGTGAAACACTACTGACTTCTACCAAATCCCTTCCTTCCTGTAGTTCTCACATTCTTTCTGAATTATGCCAAACAAACAGAACAGCATCGCAAAAGGTGGTAATTTTCTCATTACAGCGATATAGGTGCTTCAAGAAAAAGAGATAGGAAAAGATTCCTTTAAGAGCTTTTCAAGAAAGCTCCCCTTTCTTATGTAATGCCTGAAGGTATTTGGAAACTGTACATTCTAAATGAAAAGCAGGAGGTTGAATTATATATACATTTTAGTCAACCAATAGAAGAGAATAAGTCTAACTCCCAGCAGGACTGTGGAGTCTCTCATAGAGCCCAATTTCCTTTAAAGTTTAATTTGTTGGAACTGCCTGAATTCTGAGTTCTCAACTGTTCTGAGACCCAAATAAAATGCAGTTTAACCTTCAGGCAGTGGTGGGATTCAGCCGGTTCAGGCCAGTTTGAGCGAACTGATAGTTAAATTGTCGGCTGGGCCCGCCCCGCCCCTTCCTGGAGTCCCCAAGCACCCCATTTTGGCTCCCAGGCAAGTATAGGGTGGCCTCCTAGGCCCAAAACGTAGCACTGGGGGATGCAGTGTGCCCCCCCGCATAGCCCATTTTCGCTCCCAGGAGGCTGCAGGGAGGGCTACCAGGCCCAAAATGGGACGTGGCCCCTCCACAGCCCATTTTTGCTCCCGGGGGAGGGGAGCCAGAAGGCTGAGTGCTGCCTGTCACACCCTCTGGCCACGCCCACCATGACCACGCCCACCCCCCCAGTCATTAGGGCAGAGAACCGGTTGTTAAATTATTTGAATCCCAACGATACCTTCAGGTATTAGCTATTATGTTTTTCCAATACGTATTAATAGGAAAATGTTTTTCAATAAGTCAGAAGACGAATCTTCAACAAGCTTAAAGATTCAGATGAGTGAAGAGTGTTTTTGAACTCTGCTTTCTCTCTGAAGAGAGGGATGGAAGTGAATGTTTGAATAAGCAAAATAAATGTGGCCTTTGAAGAGAATGTAAAAAAAATATATTAGTTAGTCAAGTTGATATACCATCTCAGGTAGATAGTATATCAGAACTGTTAAGAGACTGACCTCTGCATCTATTCATCCCTGGTTCAGGTCTTAAATTTGCAAGGAACTTATTAATAATTGAAGTTTAGTGAGACTAATATGGACAGACATGATAAAATCCACACTCTTTGTCAGGACTCACCAACGGCTGCAATCAAAACAGTTAAAAGATAAATCCTGCAGAAAGTTGAAACAGGGCAAAAGGTTAGGGTAGTCTTGAGTTTTCCAGGGCTACATAAAAATAATTCAAACTTGTTTAGATGTGAATATAAAATTAAACGGAACTTGCAACTTTTCCTTCAAGTTAAACCACTGAAGAAATGTGAGTGGAAAGGACATGAATAATGCTTTGAGCATTCTTAAAGGAAAGCTGGTTCATAGTTTTCTGGGCACCTTATCAAAGGTTGACTTCAGTTTTCCAGGAATATTTCTCCCCCATTTCATTAAACCAGTAGAACTATTGGAACACCTTAGCATGGACAGGTAGTTACACCATTCAACTTAAACAATTTAAATAAGAAAGGGCTGGCATAATATACAGTACGAGGCCTTTTCAAATCAGTTCAAAGCAACGGGTTCAAAACATTTCAGATGCTTGCTCAATCTGTTAAATGGCATAACACAGCATTTTGCTTTTATTCTGCACTCCACAGAAAACCTCAAGTCCAGAGAAAGTTAATATTTGCCACCTGTGAATGGGTTCTCTTTAATTATTTATGTTGGCACAACGTTCATAATTAGGCCTGGTAACATAAGATCTCTACTCTAAAAATCATTTCCATTGACTTCAAAATGACTTTGTCCCACATGAGTGAGTAGAGAATTGTGACCTTTAATTATTTTCTAGATTTCACTTACAAGTACCGAGAACATGATGAACATAACTGGGGTGGGGTGAGGGGAAAAAAGAGTGACAATTGACATTGATAAAAAGAGATTGCAGTAGAATTAGTCAATTCAGTGACTTACTCGTGGCTTGGTCAGCTCATGAAGAGTCATGGTGTCGCAGTGGTTAGAATGCAGTACTGCAGGCTACTTCTGCTGACTGCTGACTGACAACAGTTTAGCAGATCTGATTCTCACCAGCTCAAGGTTGACTCAGCCTTCCACCCTTCTGAAGTGAGTAAAATGAGGACCCAGATTGTTGGGAGCAATATGCTGGCTCTGTAAACCACTTAGAGGGGGCTGTAAAGCACTGTGAAGCTGTATATAAGTCTAAGTGTTATTGCTATTGCTATGATTAGATTACTGTACCAGTTTCTACCTAAGGCAGCCTTTAAAAAAACAACATCCAAAAGCTTCAGCTACAGATGTGACCTCAGAAACAGATACTGGTTACTACTTGACTTCTGAGTACAATTCAAGTTGTTGATTGTCACTTTTACACCCTTCATGGCAAGGGAGGTTAGCTACCAGGGGGACTATTTATTCTCAGTTGTCTCTGCCCATTGCAAGAGGATTTTTTTTTATTTGTCAGAGTTATATAGCTGCCCATTTCACCAAAAGCAACTCTAGGTGGAGGAACAGATGCATGTATGTATGTATGTTTGTTTGTTTGTTTGTTTGTTTGTTTGTTTGTTTGTCAACAAGTACAAGGAAACAAGTAACAGTATAAACATAGACATGGACATATGAAAAAAAATTGGCACACACACAAAAAACATAGCCATAAACCAGGGGTCTCCAACCTTGGTCCCTTTAAGACTTGTGGACTTCAACTCCCAGAGTTCCTCAGCCAGCTTTGCCATAAACACATAGAATGATTACTTATAAATGGGGGCAATAGGACAGGGACAGTAGGCACGCTGGTGCACTTATGCATGCCATAATCCGGTCCCTTCAATTAAAGAAGGCCCTATTTGAGAACATGCCCAATCTGTTGCAGTTCCTGCTCTCTAGAAATAGCAATCGCAATAACACTTAGACTTATATATTGCTTCACAGTGCTTTACAGCCCTCTCTAAGTGGTTTACAGCGTCAGCATATTTCTCCCAACAATTTGGATCCTCATTTTATCCACCTCGGGAGGATGGAAGGCTGAGTCAAGCTAGAGCCTGGTGAGATTTGAACTGTCAAATTGCTGTCAGCCAGCAGTCAGCAGAAGTAGCTTGCAGTACTGCACTCTAACCACTGCGCCACTGCGGCTCATGATCTCCCCTTGGGTTATTTATTTATTTTTATTTATTTTATTTTGTCACAACAATATATGTAGGTATCATACAAAAAGATTATATAGTATATAAACACATATATGAGTAAATATAAGGAGGTATAAGCGTATATATATATATATTGGAAGAAGAAAAGAAAAACAATAGGACAGGAACGGTAGGCACGTTTGTGCGCTTATGCACGCCCCTTATGGTCCTCTTAGGAATGGGGTGAGGTCAATAGTAGAAAGTTTTTGGTTAAAGCTTTTAGGATTATGGGAAGAGACCACAGAGTCAGGTAAAGTATTCCAAGCACTGATGATTCTGTTACAGAAGTCATATTTTCTGCAATCTAGATTAAAACGGTTGACATTAAGTTTAAATCTATTAGTTGCTCTAGTATTATTGCAATTAAAGCTGAAGTAGTCTTTAACAGGAAGGACATTACAATAGATGATTCTGTGAGTTAAACTTAGGTCTTGTCGAAGGCGACGGAGTTCCAAGTTTTCTAAGCCTAGGATTTCAAGTCTGGTGGGATAAGGTATTTTATTGTTTTCAGAGGAATGGAGAACTCTTCTTGTGAAATATTTCTGAACACGTTCAATTGTATTGATGTCAGAGATATGGTGAGGGTTCCAAACAGGCGAGCTGTATTCTAGAATTGGTCTAGCAAATGTTTTATATGCTCTGGTTAGTAGTGTGGTGTTTTTGGAAAAGAAGCTACGCAAGATTAGGTTTACAACTCTTAGAGCTTTTTTTGCAGTGGGCTTTGGCTCTTAGATCATTTGACATGAAAACTCCAAGGTCTTTAACGGGATGGGGGTCGTCTGTAAGGTAATGTCCATCTAGTATGTACTTAGTGTTTGGGGGTTTTTTTCCTATATGTAAGACTGAGCATTTGCTGGTTGAGATTTGGAGCTTCAGGAAACTATTAAAAACCCAGTTGCTCTCCCAGGACTCGGGGACAAAGTGATCTGTTTTGTTTTTGGTTTGGTATTTTGTTTTTTCTGGTTCGTTGTATTCTGTCACATGTTGATTTTTTTGGATGTTAAGCCAACTTAAGGAGTCACTAGCAATGTATATTAAGCTTTGTTGTCCAGCAGTACAAGTCTGGATGCCATGGCAAGAATAGGCATTTGCCACTTTCTAGGTTAGCCAAAATGTTCAAAAATATGTCTAGTAAATGTTGGAAATGTAACCAAAAATCTGGCACATATTATCATCTGTGATGGACTTGTGCTAAAGCAAAAGCAAAAGATGTCAGGAAAATATGTAGTTCTTAAATTTGACTTTTTTTAAATTAGGCATAGTACCAGAAAAATTTGATAAACAAATGGTATATTTAATATTGCATGTATAACTGTCTGGTTTGGTTCTACAAGCCAACAAGACAGACACAGACTTCAGAGGATCATTAGAACTGCGGAAAAAACAATGGCTATTAACCTGCCTTCCATTGAGGACCTGTATACTGCACAAGTCAAAAAGAAGGCTGTGAAAATATCTAAAGACCCCTCACATCCTGGACATAAACTGTTTCAACTTCTACCCTCAAAATGACGCTACAGGGCACTGCACACCAGAACAACTAGACACAAGAACAGTTTTTTCCCGAAGGCCATCACTCTGCTAAACAAACAATACCCTCAACACTATCAAACTATTTACTAAGTCTGCATTACTATTAATCGTCTCATTGTTTCCATCACCCATCTCCTCCCACTGTATGACTGTAAACTTGTTGCTGGTATCCTTAAGAGTTATATTGACTGTTTCCCTATGACTATCATTAAGTGTTGTGCCTTATGATTCTTGACGAACGCATCTTTTCTTTTATGTACACTGAGAGCATATGCACCAAGACAAATTCCTTGTGTGTCCAGTCACACTTGGCCAATAAAGAATTGAATTGAATTCTATTCTATTCTATTCTATTCTATTCTATTCTATTCTATTCTATTCTATTCTATTCTATTCTATTCTATTCTATTCTATTCTATTCAAAACAGCCAGGATTGTATTTCTGCAGCATTGGAAAAATGAAGAAATACCACTAGATGAAGAGATAATTAAGAAGATATTGGACTGTACAGAAATGGACAGACTTACATTAAAGATTAAACAGAAAGAAGATACAGAATACTACCAAACATAGAATTTATGTTATCAATGGCTGGAAAAGAGGGATAGGGATTAGGAATATAATTTGTGCTCAGAGTAGTTATCCATCTATGGATCTACCCAGTTCCTTGTTGTCTGGCTAACCCAGTTTATGAATTAAGCGCAGCATCAGATCTGCAAGGACATTTTTACAATAAAGGGTTACTTACATTTCAATTTGTCTGAGTTTCATCTTCGCGTATCTAAAATTCATGCTTCTCTACTCTTACTTATGTATCATCATTATATATTCATTAATTTTTGTGCAAAAGCTCAAGGTATTACAGAGGTAAGATAAAATTAATATATGCAGTATATTAACACATAGAACATGGTATTTGCTGATAGATACTGCAGGAGTTTTAATCTAATTTCTGGAAAGGTCCGATATGGAAAACGGCATTTCTAAAAATTACGATCTCCAGAAAAAAGTCATTCATAGTTTCAAGGACAACCTCATGCATCCTGGACCAAAAGTATCTCAAGGCCTCTGGTGGCTCAACAGACTAATGCAGTCTGTTATTAACAGCAGCTGCTTGCAATTACTGCAGGTTCAAGTCCCACCAGGCCCAAGGTTGACTCAGCCTTCCATCCTTTATAAGGTAGGTAAAATGAGGACCCAGATTGTTGGGGGCAATAATTTGACTTTGTATATAATATACAAATGGATGAAGACTATTGCTTGACATAGTGTAAGCCGCCCTGAGTCTTCGGAGAAGGGCGGGATATAAATTCAAATAAAAAAAAAAAGTAGCAAGAACCACTGCATTCACCAGAGGCTTATATAGACAGAGTAAAATTACAATCCTGTGAATGCGGAGCCCTCTGTCTTTCTATACATTAGCAACAAAGCTATACAGAGAACTTCAAGATCACATGATGTTGTTTCAAGTGCAACAATAATGTAGCAGAATCATCACAGGTATGATCCGAGGTGGGTTTCAGCAGGTTCTGACCAGTTCTGCAGAACCAGTAGCAGAGATTTTGAATAGTTTGGAGAACCGGTAGTAAAAATTCTGACTGGCCTCACCCCCATCTATTCTCGCCTCCTGAGTCCCAGCTGATCAGGCGGAAATGGGGATTTTACAGTAACCTTCCCCTGGAGTGGGGAGGGAATGGAGAGTTTGCATTGTCCTTCCCCTGCCACTCCCTCCAAGCCTGTTCTGTCTCCCTCGCCTCAGTCCGAGCGATGACTTAATTAGCTGGCAACTATCAGCTTCTGGCAGCAAACTAGCGAGCGTCTGCCAAGTTATCTCCCTTGATGCCGATGAGTCAACCAGGAACAAACAGTACTTCAGCTCTAGTTAAGCAGTTGATTTGCTTGCCACGAAGAGGTATAGCAGCTCTTGCTACTTTTATATCCTGTGGGGTGTGGCTCCATGACTCAGCACTTCCTAGGCCTGCCCCACCCTTGCTTCTGTTGTTCCCGCCTCTCTTGCCTATGAAACCTAGGGTCCAGCCAGGCCTGATTGCCATCAGTCAGGTGTGTGTGTGGGGGGGGGAAGAGTCAGGGGACAGAGGCCTTGTTATCTCCTCCACCTGGCCTGCCTCTGGCTCCTGGAGCTGAGCCAGGGAAGCCGGTGCTCCAGAGGTAAGTGCTGATGGCCCTTCCTCCTCACTTTCTGAGTCACTTTCTGGCAGGGCCCCCGGCTCGGGGGGCGCAGACATAACAAAGCCAAGCCCACCAAGCCATTCCACACCCACCAAGCCACACCCACAGAACCAGTAGTAAAAAAAATTGAAACCCATCACTGCGCCACTCCCCAAACTGCTGGCATGTTTCCTCTTTGCATTGGGTAGACTGAGCTGAAGCCACACTGCCCCGATGTTTCTTCTTTGCGCTCAGTAGACTGGGCCGAAGTGATGTGGGCCAGCCCTTTACAGGACAGCCCCTTGGGCTGGATCTGGCCTGTGGGCCTTGTGTTTGACAGCCCTCATCTAACTGGACCTTCACATGTGGAATTATTCTTTTACGCCTGATATAGTCCCATGATGAGTGGTAGACATTTGATTTAGCATCATACCTACTGTAGGCAATTACCATGAATCAGAAATGGCAAAGAGCTGTTAAAATGTGGCAATGAAGTAGAGATGATAACTTTTGAGAGAATAGTAACTCCAGAAAAGACGGACATCTTGTAGAAGCTTTCCAGAGGGGGGCGGGGTTTCTAGTGTCTTTTAACAGAGAAAAGTAAGATTGGAGTTCTTTAAGATTTATTGGCCAGGCATAGAAGCCAAGCAGATTCAGTTAGCAAATTACTTTATTGGACACGGCTGAGAAAAAAAATGTAGTACCCAAACCTACTGATACACTTGCAATGCCTAATTCAATTGTTCATGCTACCTTGGGTGAAGGTAAGCAGGTATACATGTACATACCAATAACAACAAGAATAAAAAATATACACACGTGTTATTCCACAACTACGTATTTCAACATATATATATATATATTGCATACCCAATGGAGTTCGGTAAGTGAAAATTATATCACATCCCCCCAAACTCTTCTCGTAACCTTCATAGGTGCCTACAAAAAATTAGCAGTTCTTGCTATAACTTTTCTTGATATCCTAAAACCTCCCTGAGAACTGATTGTTTATTAACTAGATCCAACATGATTCCCTCAAACAAAACTGATTTTTGTTTGCCTTGGAGCTGGGAAAGCAAATTCACTGTAGATCTTGAAAACAGGAGTTCATTCAGGCTTTGGGAGATCTAATCTTCCTTGTACCAACATTCTACAATCCAGAAATGGTTTGCAAAAGTATTTTAATAATGAGTACCTTCCATAATGTAATTAGGCCTAACAGATTCTTGAATCTACTGCTGTATGTGTGTTTGCCTGTCATTTTGAAAGACAAGTAGAGACGTGGCAGTCTCAGAGAAGATTAAGGATGGTTATATAATAATTGTGAGCAAAAATAAATCCGGTTGGTGAATCAAGACTTCTGCAAATCTAATCTAGAAAACAGCCCTTCCATTCCTGTTGTCAACAGATGTTAGACTAACAAGACAATAGATAGAAGTGTTCCAGTATTTGAGGGGCTGCCACAAAGAACAAGGGGTCTATCTATTCTCCAAAGCACCTGAGGGCAGGACAAGAAGCAATGGATGGAAACTAATCAAGGAGAGATCCAACATAGAACTGAGAACTTTCTTGATAGTTAGAACAATTAATTAGTGGAACAATTTGCCTCTAGAAGTTGTGAATGCTCTAACACTGGAAGTTTTTAAGAAGAGATTAAACAGCCATTTGTCTGAAATGTATAGGGCAGAGGTGTCAAGCTCAAGGCCCGCTGGCCAGATCTGGCCCATGGGGTGCTTAGATCTGGCTGCCCTGGAAACAGTGAAGGACCGGCCCACGGTGCCTCTGCCGGCAAAAACAGAGCTCAGGAGGGCCATTGGCAGAGAGTTGCAGGGGGCTGTCACAGCTGAAAACGGAGCTCATGAGGGCCCTCCCAAGCTCCGTTTTCTCTGGCAGAGCACTTGGGCCACCACAAGCACCCCCGACACAAGTGACATCGAGCCGGCCACACCCATTCTGGCCATGCCCACCCCAACCCCTGAGTTCAAACACAACCCTGATGCGGCCCTCAATGAAATTGAGTTTGACAACCCTGGTATAGGGTTTCCTGTTTGCGCAAGGGATGGAGACTGAAACACTTCCAAGATCCCTTACGATTCTGTTATTTTGTTATTCAATTGCAGGATGAAAGAACCAGCAATATCTTTTGGAAGAAATCAGATCGGGCAAAGTTATAGACTCCCTTGGGAAATTTTTGAGACAAAACATTGAGACAATTTACCAAAGAATAATTTGCTGGGTGACGGTGATGTTGACGATGTTGATAATAATAACAAGGAAGGGAAAAAGGATCCTGTATGACCGACCCATCGTTGGTAATGTTTACCTGCTTTTGCTAGATGCAAGTTGGCATTAAATGGGAAAATTTCTGGAGAAAACTGCAAGAAATGTAATATATGAATGAGCCCCGAGGGAATGTAGTGTAGGCTTTGCAAAACAATGGTAACACTCTCAGCATTTCTAGGCTGAAATAAGTCGATGTGCCTCACCTACAGAATAGAATTAGCAGAGAACTGCACTAATTACAAACATCCCTGATTCCTCTTGAGTGCAATTCTTTTCTGTTTAGCTAAATCTCCATTTCTTTCAGGGGTTTTTTCCCCCCAGGGTAGTGTTATACTATTATATGGGCTACGGTGTGCATGTTACACTTCATTGTATTATATCACATTACATTTAGTGTGGTTTCTTCTGCTATTTCTTTGAATGATTCAAAGTTCAGGTTTGTTGTGTCTGTGTCCCCCGAACCGGGCCCCCTGCCAGAAAGTGACTTGGAAAGTGAGGGGGAAGGGCCATCAGGACTTACCTTGGGAGCACTGGCTCCCTGGCTCAGCTCCAGGAGCCAAAGGCAGGCCAGGTGGAGGAGATAACGAGGCCTCCGTCCCCTGACTCTTTCCCACCTAGGCCACGCCTCCAGACCCAGCTGATGGCAATCAGGCCTGGCTGGACCTTAGGTTTCATAGGCAGGAGAGGCGGAAACAACAGAAGCAGGGGTGGGGCAGGCTAGGAAGCATTGAGTCATGGAGCCACACTCCACAGGATATAAAACCAGCGAGGGCTGCTATGCCTCTTCGTAGCAGGCAAATCAATTGCTTAACTAGAGCTGAAGTACTGTTTGTTCCTGGGTGACTCATCAACATCAAGAGAGATAACAGAATCACTTGGCAGATGCCGCTAGTTTGCTGCCAGAGCTGATAGTGCCGGCTAATTAAGCCATTGCTCGAATGGAGGCGAGGGGGGACAGAACAAGGTTGAAGTAGTGGATTCAAACCTCATCTAGCAGATGTTTAGCTTTTTTGGTTATGAAGAGTGCTTCAAAGTGATGTGAATAATAGAACCTGCCCATAAAACTCAGAAACCCAAAGAATAGATGAGTAACATATTAAAGAATTAATAGTTCAGAGACCTGCTCAACTCTTTGTCTTTCACCATGGCGACCACAGTCAGACTGAATTATGCAATGCCACACAGAAGGCCTGGTTTAATTGTGCATGTTTTAAACAGAGGGCAAATCCAAAACTACACATTGGTTAAAAAAAAAAAAAAAGTGGAACAGGTCTCTATATATAATGCATAAATAGCCACTGGCATAGAAGATCGGGCAAAAATATAACTACAAGGACAGTTTGTGCATATTTCAATTCCATTAAATCAATTAGGTTGCAATACTAAACAAACCTAATAGGGAACTAAGTTAGGAAGTGATGAAAGATTACAGTACAAGGGAACAATGCAAAGGACTGATTGTATTCAGGAATATTCCTAAGATCGTGTTTTTACAAATCATTATAGAACCAGTTGTGGTGGCTCAGTGGGTTGTCAATCAAAAGGTCGGCAGTTCAGCGGTTCAAATCCCTAGTGCCGCATAGCGGATGAGCTCCCAGTACTTGCCCCAGCTTCTGCCAACCTAGCAGTTCGAAAGCACGTAAAAAATGCAAGTAGAAAAAAGTAGGGACCACTTATGGTGGGAAGGTAACAATGTTCTGTGCACCTTTGGCATTTAGTCATGCCAGCCACATGACTGTGGAAATGTCTTCAGACAATGCTGGCTCTTCGGCTTTGAAATGGAGATTTTTATTTATTTATTATTATTATTTTTTTGAATTTATATCCCGCCCTTTTCCGAAGGCTCAGGACGGCTTACATTGTGTAAGGCAATAGTCTCATCCTATTTGTATATTTATATACAAAGTCAACTTACTGCCCCCCACCCAACAATCTGGGTCCTCATTTTACCTACCTTATAAAGGATGGAAGGCTGAGTCAACCTTGGGCCTGGTGGGACTTGAACCTGCAGTAATTGTAATTGCAGGCAGCTGTGTATTAATAACAGGCTGCATTAGCCTGGTGAGCCACTTCCCAACCCAGAGATGAGCACCGCTCACTAGAGTTGGGAACGACTAGCACAAAAATGTGTGAGGGGAACCTTTATCTTTACCTTTATAAAACCAGAAGAGAGGCTGACTTGATTAACTTGGTTCACGTGTTTATCAGTTTAGTGATTTTTTATTTTTTTTTAGTGGCATGTAGGTTACACAACATTCATTGATTCATTTATCGCTTGTATAAAGAATGCTTTTAGGAGACGTCTTAGGGAAAGCTTTTCAGTAGATTGTTTTCCAATTCACAATGTAATTTGTTTCTTCGTTCTACATCTAATCCATTTGGCAAGTGACATTTTGGAGGTAGATGATGAAGTTACTTTCAGCGGCGAAAGTTGCTAACCACATTTAATAACAGTATAAAAAATAGCACAGAGAAAAAAAAACATCTGTAAGATTTTAGAAGGAGACGGGGTGCAGGCTCTTGGTGGCATGATTTTCTCTGGAATCATGACAGGTCTTAAATAGCAATGGCACTTAGACTAACATGCCACTTCACCGTGCTTTACAGCCCTCTCTAAGCGGTTTACAGTGTCAGCATATTGCTCCCAACAGTCTGGGTCCTCTGTTGTGACTCCAGCCCCCGAACCTGGCCCCATGCCCGAAAGTGACTCCGAGAGTGAGGGGGAAGGGCCGGTAAGGCTTACCTTGGGAGCACCGATGCCTTTGGCTCGGCTCCAGGAGCCAGAACCAGACCAGTCGGAGGACGTAATGAGGTCATCATCCCCTGATTCCTCCCTTCCCCAGGCTACGCCTTCAGACCCAGCTGATAATAATAATCAAGCTTGGCTTGACCCGCACTTCAGAAGATTAGAGAGGCGGCGTCATCAAAAGGAAGGGTGGGGCAGGAGCCCCACCCCACAGGATATATAAGGAGCTTTGGGACTGCTCTCACTCCACAGGAAGCAAAGTTTAGCTGATCCGTTTCAAAAAGAGCTGAAAGTCTTGCTACGTGAGTCATTTGTTTGAACTTTGGCAGGCAACTGCGATTTCTCTGCCAGGACTGATAAGACCTGTGAATCCACTGGCTGAAGGCCAGCTCGTGGGTCTGAAGTGGGGAAGGAGACAGAACAGTTCTCATTTTACTGACCTCCAAAAAGTGGAAGGCTGAGTCAACCTTGAGCCGGTCAGGATCGAACTTCTGAAGTGAGCAGTGAGTTAGTCTGCAGTTCTGCATTTTAACCACTGTGCCACCATGGCTCCACCACTAGTTTTGATATATTATCTTGGAACTATTATTATTTTAATGATTTTATTTGTACAGCTGGTCTGTGGTCATGATAAAAATAACCTATCCCTGGGAAAAGTATTTCCTAAACGGGACTCCTAATGTCATGCCCCAGCATATATCTTTTATATACTGTTATTGCTCTCTAGCCCCATCTAGTGGCCGGAGGGACAAATATGCCTCAACATACGATCTTTATATATTGCTGTTGCTCTCTAGTCCCATCTAGTGGCTGGAGGGGCAAATATGTCTCAACATACGATCTTTATATACTGTTGTTGCTCTCTGGCTCCATCTAGTGGCCAGAGAGACAAATACCAAGTATATTGTTTGAAGCTGACCCCACCCCATTATCCATCAGCTCGCACTCTCAAAACATGCTGGGAACCAGACTCCATTTCCTTTAGCATTTGGAGGAGGCAGAAGCACAAAGAAACATTCATCTTAATCTGTGGCACGTGGTCATCCAAGGACAAACCTACATCCCACACACAGAGCATCGCTGGTGAGATTTAAATGGCTTGTATTTATTAATTGTTCTGTTCAGCAGTAACGCAATACTGCCTATCTTGTATTTGGTTCTCATTGTATGTATTCCTATTTTCCCCAGTTTTACCTTATCCTGGTCTTTCAATAGAGCATTCAGATCACATTTATTGGAGGATAGGTGGGTTTAGCTGCATGTCAAACTGCACACAGACTAGTGTAGTGTAGTGAGGACAGAACTCAGCTGATGTTGCTTGGTTTAGTTGGCTAGGGAAAAAAGTTTCCAAAGATGCTCAGATATTCCCAGCAAGATCAATAGCTGTGCATTGAATCAATATTTGCCTATCTGATGGGAACAGGCTAGTCTAGCTTCTGAAATGGTTTATTCACCCCACCCCCAACTGCAATCTCTTGCTTTGTTACAAGATTAAATCGGTGCAGTTTTGCTTGAGCCAAGTTGGATGTTTTCCATTAGATTTTGATTGTACAGATTAGTCCACCCTCTCCTCCTAATAGTATGGCATTACTAGGCTTTGCTAGCATGTAGCAGAGCTGCTGTTAATTAGGTTGATTCAGGCTGCAGTCTGACATGCAAAGCAGGGAGGCTCAAGGTAGAAGAGATTGGTGAGTACCAAGAGGCAGCTTAAAGGCCTTGGAGCCTTAGAGATTAATTCTCTTACATGGAAATCAATGGGGGAGAAATGAGTTTTCTTTTCAAAAGACCATAAAGAAAAAGAAGAAAGCAACCAACGCCAAATAGTCGCCTCTTTCTCCTTCCTCTTCTGCTGCTGCTGGGATTCTGGTAGGACTTCATTTTCTCCTTGGCTGGAACCTCCCTACCACTCATGGACTGGGTTGCTGCTCCAGGCTGAATTTGATTAACATCAAAAACCCAAGCAGGGTTGGGTTTATTTAGCACATCCATAAGAGACCATTGGAAATCCAAGAAATTCAACACAGAGAAAAGTAAAGTCTTACACTTAGGCAAGAAAAACCAAAAGTACACATAGAGACTGGCTGGAACCAGGCTTAATAGCAGTAACTGTGAGCAGTGTCCCAATATTTGAGGGGCTGCCACAGAGAGCAGGGGGATCACCTATTTCCCAAAGCACCTGGATGCCAGACAAGGAATAATGGATGGAAACTGATCAAGGATTCAACCTAGAAATAAGGATACATTTTCTGACAGTAAGAATAATCAACCAATAGAACAGCTTGCTGAGCATGTCACTTGACACATATCCTGAAAAAGCTTTTGGTTCTATGAATAACAAAACCACCACCACCACAACAACAGAGTTTGAAGGACCTTGAAGGTCTTCTAGTTCAATCCCCTGCTCGGGCAGGAAGCCCTAGATCAGGGGTCTCCAACCTTGGTCCCTTTAAGACTTGTGGACTTCAACTCCCAGAGTTCTTCAGCCAGCTTTGCCATAAACACATAGAATGGTTACTTATAAATGGGGGCAGTAGGACAGGGACAGTAGGCATGCTGGTGCACTTATGCACGCCATAATCCGGTCCCTTCAATTAAAGAAGACTCTGGGAGTTGAGGTCCACAAGTCTTAAAGGGACCAAGGTTGGAGACCCCTGTCCTATATCATTTCAGACAAATGGCTGTCCAATCTCTTCTTAAATACTTCCAACGTTGGAGCATTCACAACAACTGGAGGCAAGTTGTTTCACTGATTAATTGTTCTAATTGTCAGGAAATTTCTCTTTAGTTCTAGGTTGCTTCTCTCCTTGATTAGTTTCCATCTATTGCTTCATGTTCTACCTCCAGGTCAGGGGTGAAATCCAGCAGGTTCTGACAGGTTCTGGAGAACAGGTAGTGGAAGTTTTGAGTAGTTCGGAGAACCGGCAAATGCCACCTCTGGCTGGTTCCAGAGTGGGGTGGAAATGGAGATTTTGCAGTATCCTTCCCCTGCCATGCCCACCAAGCCACACCCACCAGGTCACACCACACCCACCAAGCCACACCCACCGAACCGGTAGTAAAAAAATTTGAATTTCACCACTGCTTCAGGTGCTTTGAATAATAGGTTGACCTCTTCTTTGTGGCAGCCCTTTAAATGTTGGAACACTATTAGTCAGATCATGTCACCCTTAGTCCTTCTTTCCACTACAGTAAAAGGTAAAGGTTCCACTCTCACATATGTGCTAGTCATTCCCGACTCTAGGGGGTGTTGCTCATCTCCGTTTCAAAGCTGAAGAGCCAGTGCTGTCTGAAAACATCTTCATGGTCATGTGACTGGCATGATTAAACACCAAAGGTGCAGTGAACGCTGTTACCTTCCCACCAAAGGTGGTCCCTATTTTTTCTACTTGCATTTTTTATGTGCTTTCGAACTGCTAGGTTGGCAGAAGCTGGGACAAATAACGGGAGCTCACCCTGTTATGTGGCACTTGGGATTTGAACTGCTGACCTGCTGACCTTTCGATTGACATCTTAGACACTAAGCCACTTCATCCACTACAGTAGCCATGCCCAGTTCCTGCAACCGTTCTTCATATGTTTTAGCCTCCAGTCCTCTAATCAGCTTTGTTGCTCTTTTCTGCATTCTTTCTAGAGTCTCAACATCTTTTTTTATATTGTGGTGACCAACACTGGATGCAGTATTCTCAGTGTGACTTGGTATATTCACTCTGATTTGTAGAAGGCAATGGAGCATGCATTGCTCAGTGGTCGGCTGAATGTTCTTTAGATGTTGATAGGCCCTTTGCAGATTCATTTATTGATCAGGCAGACTGATGAAAGTTATAGCTCCCATACTTTCTGTTGTTTATTCTGAGCTAAGCAGTGATATCTGGCTTTGCAAATGGTTGTAGTGAGGATTGCCTTTAAGTTTAAGATGGATTACACGCTGGAGACAGACCAAAGTCTTTCCTCACTAGCAACTTACAGTGCCTTCTGGATTCATCCAACCACAGTTGTGCCAAAAAAGGAGGGCAGATTGTATTTTGTTTCAGTGATGGCTGGCTGCATGTGTTGTGATCCAGGCCCAAGTAGGTAGTAGGAAACTCAGTCAGTTTAAAAACAAACAAACTTTATTAGAACAGCTAAGAATTAACTCATTCTCAGCGTAATCCAAACTAAACCAAAGCAAATTCTTCCCAACACAATTCCTCAGTCTTATCACCAAACTTACCACTAGAGCTGCCAAAGACCTTTCTTGGCAAAAGTTCAGAAGACACCGATAGCAAACAAATGCAGAAAGACAAAGCTACCAACGTTGTTTTCTGGCAAAGAGCCCAAACGCCATTGCAGGTCTTTTAAGCCTTATGGGAGGGGCCAATCATCTCTTGGCCCTACTCCTGAGTCGTCCTCTTTGCTTGAGCTGCTCTTGCCTTCTAGCAGCTCTTCTCATGTGTGCATTAGGAACAGGCTCCTCCTGTTCCTCTGCCTCACTACCATCAGCCTCTGGAGGCTCTGGAGTCCGCACATCACTCCCCGATGGCCCTGGTCCCACCTCTGCCTCTGACGCAGAGCCCTCATTTGGGCCTTCCCCAGCCTCCAAGACTGGCCCATGTTCTTCCTCAGCCTCATCACTGTCTGACTCCGTTGCCAGCTCCACAGGCTGCTGGCGGACCACGACAGCATGATACAATGAGTAAGTTATAAGTTAGTAGAGGGGGAAACTGCCTAAGAGTAGAACTGCTGACTCCCCCAGAACTATTAAATAACAGGGTTTAAATGCTGAGCTAATTAGTTGGACTGCTGAAGGTTGCAGAGAAGTAACACTTATTTTTTTCAAAAGACACAATACAACACCATCATTTTCTCCCTGTGGCTTTGTAGGACTATCTGCTGCACTACAATTCAAATGAAAAGACACTGGTCTGGCGAGGAGCAGATCTGGTGGTTTAGTGAAATCTTGGAAGTAGGGACATTCTGAAATTTTCCATAAAGCAAGGCATTTAATTTTTATTTTTTATTTATATATTCGTATTTTTATACCGCCCTATCTCCCTAAGGACTCAGGGCGGTGTACAGCCATATAAAAACACACAAATATACAAAATAAAACATTCATCTAAAAAACTTATTATAAAAGCCAAATATTTAAAATAAGATATAAATAATAAAACCCAATTTAAAACCAAAGCTAAAATTTAGTCATTTAAAAATTTAAAACCCTAGTCCAGTCCTGCGCAAATGAATAGATGTGTCTTAAGCTCGCGGTGGAAGGTCCGAAGGTCAGGAAGTTGACGAAGTCCTGGGGGAAGCTCGTTCCAGAAAGGCCCTTCCCCTGGGCATCGCCAGTCGGCACTGCCTGGCCGACGGCACCCTAAGGAGTCCCTCTCTGTGAGAGCGCACGGGTCGGTGGGAGGCATTCGGTGGCAGCAGACGGTCCCGTAAGTAACCCGGCCCTATGCCATGGAGCGCTTTGAAGATCATTACCAAAACCTATGGAATCTATGCCATTCAAGGTACCTCATAAAACTACTGAATTTTTTGCTCCGTAAGATGCATTTTTTTGCCACCCAAAAGTGGGTGGAAATGTCTGGGGGTCTTATGGAGTGGATATTGCATCACAGACAAGGCTGCGGTGGCAGGGGGTGGTGATGCAGTGTCAGAAACAGGCAGCAGCAGCGAATGGCCTGTTGCCGCCACCTATCGCCACTGCTTATCACCACCACCACCTATCGGAAGTTGGATCAGTCTCCCAGAATACCATTGATCAGCTGTTCCAGGCAGCGGAGATCACCGCTGCCTATCACTGCCTCCTGTTGCCGCCACCTCCATTTCCTGCTGCCACCATTCGCACAGCAAATGGTAGTGGCGGCAATAGGTGGTGGTGGTAACTGGCGCCACCGGCTACAGGCAGCGGTGATCCCTGCCACCTGGAACAGATGATCAGTGGTATTCTGGAAGGCCTATCCAACCACCAATAGATAGTGGTGACGAGCAGCAACAAGTGGCGACGAGTGGCAGGATAGCCGGGGAATGCTGTAAAGATGCTAGCATTACCCAGTGGAGGCAGCAGACACAGAGGAGGCAACAATAGCACCATTTCTGGTTGGCCAGCCCACTGATTGGTGGGGCTAAGGGAGGTTGGGATCGAGCTGTCGCTCAGCTGACCGGTGATGGGCACAATGGAGCGCAGCTGGGGCTGAGAGGCAGAGACAGACTTTTTGTTTTCTTGTTTTCCTCCCCAAGAGCTAGGTGTGCCTTATGGTCTCGAGTGTCTTATGGAGCAAAAAATATAGTATGTATAATAGATCAGGGGTCCCCAACCTTTCGGACCTCAGGGACCACTAAATTCATAATTTTAAATCCTGCGGACCACTAATATAATCTGTCTAATGACCGGCTGGGTAAGCGTGGCTATGTGGTCACGTGACTGGGTGGGCGTGGCCAAAACTCCTCACCTCTCCGCCCGGGTTCCTTGGAGCTAAGCAGCCACTATGAGAAAGAATTGGCAAAACAGCTCAGTTCAGATTGGATCTGACCAAGAAGAATGCTCAGTAGAAGCACCTCACTGAGGACTATGAGCAAAGGTTTTCCAAGCAGAGGCAAGACCTGCGGGAGGTCACGGCCAGGTATAAGCGCCTGGAGGCTCAGCTGGCTGAGATGGTCAGCCAATCCCAGGCCATAATGCAGTCCCACTGGAACGAGGCCCTCTGGCTCTTCACCACCAGCGGCACGTCCCTCCAGCCTTTGCCCAAAGCCCCACACCAGGAGGCTGAAGCAGACCCCAAGTCAGAATTTTTGTCCCCCTCTGACCCACACAAAAAGACCCCAAAGGGGGAGACTCTCTGCAGCAACACAAACATGTCCGTCCCAGGGGCTGTAGTTTGAGGACCCCTAATTTAGTGTAATATTAAAAATGCAAATAATTTTTCTGGGGACCACCAAAATTTTCTCGTGGACCACCAGTGGTCCATGGACCACTAGTTGGTGATCACTGTAATAGATGACTTAAAGAAGTAGCCCCCAACCTTTTGGGAACCTGGGACAGGTTCTGTGGAGAAAGGTTTTTCTGCGGACCGGAGGGGACATGGTTTCCCATGCTGCCTGCATCCCATGGATGGGGCTTTGCTTGTTTTCATGGGCTGGTTGCTGGCATGCCATGGCCCAGTGCCAGTCCATGGATCAGGGATTGGGGACCTAACTTAAAGGTTAAATGAGACAATTCCCATTAGTGCGGAAGACAAGTTTGCTTAAAAATCATGGGGTAATGAGAATAAACATGTAGGAGAAAGGTGGGAGATTTAATCTCTCATCGCAAAAGTGCTTCTGTTTTTAACTTGGCCTTGCAGAAGCCTTGATGAAGCTGCTTGGTGGCTTTAACCGGCCTTGCTTGGAGCCTTTAGCTCTTTAGGCACAATTTGGAAGATAAATAGGAGTCACCAGTCTTATTCGGCAGCCAAATGGGATAAAAATGAAAGAAATTGCACAATGCCACATTTGAGCTCTTTTGAGGCAAAAAGCTAGGAGAACCGACAATGTGGTGGCTCAGTGGTTAAGAAGCTTGGTTTGTTAGCTAGAAAAGCGGCAGCCCAGGTTCAAAACCCAAGCTGCAGATGACAGGGTAATTCCCATTCTCACCCCAGCTCTTGCCAACCTAGCTGTTCAAAAGCATGCAAATGTGAGTAAATAAATAGGTACCAGTTTGGTGGGGAAGTAAGCCACATGACTGCAGAAAATTTCTTTGGATGAGTTACACCCTTAGAGTCAACAACAAACTAGCAGAATAAAATCTGCAGGGACTCCTTTACCTTAGGAAAACTATCTTTTCTCTTTTGGCAATTGAATCAAAAGGCCAGCCTTTTAAAAAGAATAAGCAAGGAGAAGTTCAGAAAAACTTCCTTTTTAACTTTTGGTAATCACCCACGCACACAAAAACACAGGAATTGATGGTGGGGAAAATTAGAAATACAGTGTTGCTAAATTCTGGTCGGAATCTCCCACAGAACAACACAGGAAAAGTTATTAAAGATCGTAAAGTGGTATTGTTTGACTAATAATGTATAAGCAATTTTGATAGAAGGGGTGACCATTTGCATCGAATTAACAGACTGAGTTTTGTACAGAGGCAATAATAATCAGAGAGATAAAGATTAGAAACAGCAAACACATTAAAATCAATGAAACATTCAATCGCAGATTCTTGAATAAAAGCACTATCTATATACCTTAAAGATGGGGATCACGCCAGCAAATTATTCTTGCTTACATTCCCTAGTTTTTCTTCCCCCAAGCTGTTGTAAATTGCAATCTTAAATCAGAGGCTTTGGAGCAATTTTTAGCTTAGTTCTTCTTCCTAGTCATGGTATCTGCTTTGTTACTCCTGTCATTTCCCATCTTGTTTCAAATTACTCTTATTCCCCACTTTTTTCTTTTTTCTTTTGCCAAGAATGGAGAGGGCTGTTGGTCATCCACATTATAAAGCCTTTTTTCCTCCAGTCCATGAGCCATTAGAAAGAAATGGCAGCATAAATTGGCCTCCTCATTCCCAACCACCATTCTGCTTCAGTAATGAGACTGATGAGTACCTTACATTATATATTTTACAAAGGAAATGCTCATCATTACCTTGGAATAGGTTGTGCATATGGAGTGAAGGTTTGCATATCGCTCTGATGTAATACAGTCATTATAGTCGCCATGACAATTCCATTGCTGGTCCTGCAAATGTCCCTTTTTTTCTATCTCTTCAGCAATGTTTCCAAAGATGCTATTGTCTGTTCAAGGTGGCAACCACAGTTTATATAGTTTTTTTTCTGCCTTAATCTAATAGGTTCCATTCTCTTTGTTGTCACAATTGTCCTTCTAATGGAGGGAAGTAAGCAGTGGGGTACCACACGGTTACGTCTTAGGCCCAGTACTCTTCAATAGCTTCGTAAACAACTTAGATGAGGGAATCGAAGGGGAATTTGCCAAATTTGTGCATGATAGTAAACTGGCAGGAATAGCCAACACCCTAGATGAGAAACTCAAGATCCAGATGGATCTTGACCAGTGATGGGTTTCAAAATTTTTTACTACCAGTTCTATGGGTGTGGCTTCGTGGCTGTGGCTCGATGGGCATAGCAGGGGAAGGATACTGTAAAATAGAATAGAATTTTATTGGTCAAGTCTGATTGGACACACAAGGAATTTGTCTTGGTGCATATGCTCTCAAATCTCCATTCCCTCCTCAATCCAGGGGAAGGATACTGTAAAATCCCCATTTCCTCCCGATCAGCTGGGATTTGGGAGGCAGAGATGGGGGCGGGGCCAGTAAATTTTTTTACTACCGGTTCTCCAAACTACTCAAAATTTCCACTACTGGTTCTTCAGAACTGATCAGAATCTGCTGAAACCCACCTCTGGAGTGACGTCAAGCTGGCCACATCCAGTGGCCAGCCATGCCCAGTGAGTGGCATCAATCTGACCATGCCCACATGGCCCCCTGAGGTCAACCACAGCCCTGATGTGGCCCTCAATGAAATTGAATTTGATACCCCTGAATTAGATGATTGTTGTGACCTAGGCCCAAGTAGTTATTAACAGACACAATCAGTCCTAAACAAACATATTTTATTAGAACAGCTGAGAATTACTTCATTCTCAGCTTAGTCCAAATTAATTCCAAAACAAATCCTTCAGAAAAAGTCCTTCTGCCTTATCACAAACCTTTGTCCTCTTTGGCACCCTGCCAAAGGCTTTTCTTGGCAAAGCCCCAAGAAGTTCAGAAACAAGAGACGCCGACTAGAAACCAATGTAGCAACATTGCTTTCCTACAAAGAGCCCAAGAACCATTGCTGCTCTTTTAAGCCTTATATGGGTGGGGACAATCATCTCCTGGCCTTACTCCCAAGTTATCCTTTTTGCTTTAGGTGCTCTTGCCTTCTGGCAGCTCTTCACCTTCCTGCACTAGGAACAGGCTCCTCCTGTTCCTCTGCCTCTCTGCTGTCCGCCTCTAGAGGCTCCGGAGTCCGTGCATCACTCCCAGATGACCCTGGCCCCATCTCTGCCTCTGACTCAGAGTCCTCATCCAGCTCTGCGTCCAGGACTGGCCCATGGTCCTCCCCAGCCTCCTCACTATCTGACTCCACTGCTAGCTCCGCTGGCTGCTAGCGAACCACAACAATGATTTATATGCTGAGGAATATTCTCCAACACCTGCTTGGAGTTAAATAAGATGGAATAATGGAATTCAGGGTGGGTGTTGGATTTAGTTCACTAGTGACTATGTAGTGACTTTAGGCTGATCTCTATTTTAACTTCACCTCCCAGTTCTGCCACTCCTTTGCCTAAAGTTCACTGTTAAAATCAAACACCATTTAGTAGTATTCTACTAGTAACATTGAAATAAGTCGTATGACCAGAGAGCAATCGGTCCTAACATTTTCAGGAGTCTTCTCACTTCCTTTGTTACTTTTCAAATCTAAACATTTTTATTTATTAATTTATTTATGGCCATATCTCTGGATGCCCATAGCCCAAAGAGATATTAAAATCTGTGAAAAGGTATGAAATAATTAGAAAGTGAGAGCAGCATGTGAGCAGCTGGGCTTCAAAACCAACAAACCACCAGAGACTAAATAAATGTTGGAGATGTGAGTCCACCTTAACAGAAACTAGTAAGTGGGCAAATGTCTGTGTGGAGAACATTAATTAACAGTGTGTGTAGAACAGTCAAGGCACATGAGACAAAATAGAAAACTGAATCCCAAACTTAATTATAAATGAAACGTAGCTTTTGACTGCCCAACTAAACATTTTGCAACTCCATCCAGGTACATTTAATTTCAGCATGGATACGGGAAATAAAATCTGTCTTCTCTTGGGAGGACAGTAGCCACTACCAAGTGCTTTTGATCATCTCTTGCAGCAGTGGCAGTCAAAAATATCAAAGAGTTAAATCTACTTCGAGGGATTTAGACCAAGTTGTAAAACCAATACACTGTTTTAATGAACTTTTTTTCAGAGGTGTTCAGGGCAGCGGTGGGATTCAAAAAATTTTACTACCGGTTCTGTGGGCGTGGCTTGGTGGGCATGGCTTGGTGGCAGGGCATGGCATGGGAAGGATGCTGTAAAATCTCCATTCCCCCTCCTTCAGGGGAAGGTTACTGCAAAATCCCCATTTCCTCCCAATCAGCTGGGACTCGGGAAGCAGAGAATAGATGGGAGCAGGGCCAGTCAGAGGCGGTATTTACCAGTTCCCCAAACTACTCAAAATTTCCACTACCGATTCTCCAGAACTGGTTAGAACCTGCTGAATACCACCTCTGGTTTCTCCCAAAGGTCTTGGCGGATGATTGAAATGAGAAGTCCTCTTCTTTAAACCTGATATTATCATACAGAATAACTATTAAGCATAAACGTGCTTAATAGTTATTTTGTATGAAAAACCCATTATGTTTTACGTTGCCTCAAAAATGCCTGGCAATGTAATAGATATTCAAAATGAAACTTAAACCACAATGACATAAACTCAGACAAATATACCGAGCTGATAGATTCAACATGATCCTTGAACTCTGAATTGCATTAAAGTGCCATACAATTACTAGAAGGAACATTCAAAGCAATAAAATCACCTGAGCTAATTTTGGAACTTCTGAATCTTAAAAAAATATATACCACAGATGGTTCATACATACATACATAATTACCCTCTACCTTACCCTGTGTCTTCAAGAGCCATTCCACTACTGTCTTGGACCACAATAACTCATAAATATGGTTCTAAGTTAAGCATCGTGTATGTTATATTACAAATGCAATAGTGTATAAATCCTGCTGGCATAATTTGAGGACGTGCCCCTTATAAAATCCACCTCACTTTTTAGAGAGATGAAAAATGTTTCTATTACTAATGGGATTTCAGTTGCATTTAAATCTTCAAAAGCACAGACCGTCTTCGGAGTTGTTAAAATAAAGCTCACAAAAAAGACAGCAGAAAGCAACTGTGAGGTGTGGCCTAAGCATTTCCTTTATGACATGACTTGTACGCAGTGGTGGGATTCAAGTAATTTAACACCACACTACTAACCAGAGCATATAAAACATTTGCTAGACCAATTCTAGAATACAGCTCGCCTGTTTGGAACCCTCACCACATCTCTGACATCAATACAATTGAACGTGTCCAGAAATATTTTACAAGAAGGGTTCTCCATTCCTCTGAAAACAACAAAATACCTTATCCCACCAGATTTGAAATCCTAGGCTTAGAAAACTTGGAACTCCGTCGCCTTCAACAAGACCTAAGTTTAACTCACAGAATCATCTATTGTAATGTCCTTCCTGTCAAAGACTACTTCAGCTTCAATTGCAATAATACTAGAGCAACCAATAGGTTTAAACTTAATGTCAACCGCTTTAATCTAGATTGCAGAAAATATAACTTCTGTAACAGAATCATCAGTGCTTGGAAGACTTTACCTGACTCTGTGGTCTCTTCCCATAATCCTAAAAGCTTTAACCAAAAACTCTCTACTATTGACCTCACCCCATTCCTAAGAGGACCATAAGGGGCATGCATAAGAGTACAAACGTGCCTACCGTTCCTGTCCTATTGTTTTTCTTTTCTTCTTCCTATATACATATATGCTTATACCTCCTTATATTTACTCATATATGTGTTTATATATTATATAATCTTTTTGTATGATACCTACATATATTGTTATGACAAAATAAAATAAATAAATAAATAAAATAAATAAAAACAACCGGTTCTCTGCCCTAATGATTTCTTCCAACAACCAGTTTGCCAAACTGCTCAGAAAGTTAACAACCGGTTCTCCCGAAGTGGTGCGAACTGGTTGAATCCCACCACTGCTTGTACGCCAATTTGTCCTTGCTAATGAAACAGTGAAAATGTGCAGTATTTATTGCAGGCGCATTTTATTTGGATGGACCTCATCGGTTCTTCTCTTCAGCCACTCTAACACAATCTGGCTATTTTAGCTATGCTAATTGTGAGCGGACTAGCCAATTTTGAAGGCAGCTAAATACATAGTTATGTAACTGTCAAGCTATAGGAACTCTTTGTCCAGGAGAAAACGAATTCCAATGTTGTCTGAATAATAAAGAACAGAATATATTTTCTACTCAAAATCAATCTTCAGCTGTAGCTTCAAATTCACAGTGAACCTAAAGACTAAAGGACAATGCTATTCTGAATGTTTTCCCCGGCTCCAGATTTAAAGAAGTTTAATCTTTACATCTTCAGATTAAATGCTTCATTTTTTCCCAGTTTACGTATTGCTTTCTGAATTTGAAGCAAGAAGAATAAACAGCTTTGTATCCATTTTTATGAACGTATAATAGATGCAGTCCTCTATCCCCTTTTTCTAGTAACTGCAGGTTTTGCAAACAATTTTTACTTGAACTAAGAATGCTTTGTGCATTTTTTCCCACGAGATATGTATTTTGTGCAGACACACACAGAGAGATACAATTACCTACTTATCTATTCATGTACTTTTGGCCCAAAAAGAGTATCAAAAATTCTGATAAAAGCCAATTCAAGTTTATTTATTTTTTTTATTTCCTGAATCATGACAATGGATGTGAGAAACATAATACAGAAGTAGAGTATTAGGAACAATCAGAATATGACTCTTACATCACACGATTTAAGGAAATTGTACTTTTCCTTGTTAGAAGATGTTTGGCAGGAGAAGAGTGGTTTCCTTAATGTTTGCATTTAAGTTTGTTTAAACTAAACATGCCCACGATTGAACTACAATCCGTCTGATGTTAAAGACTGATTCATAAACTGGATTACCTCAAAAAGGCATGAGATTAAGACCATCGATACAGTTTTCATCAAAATCCTACGTCATCCAACTTCTTGCCTCTGAGAACAAATGTTGTGTGACCTTTGCGATCATATTATAAGGAACTGCATTCTCTTTGCCGATGATGCAAAGCTATTCAACACCACTGACAATGCTGCTGCCCTACAAAGAGACCTAGACTATGTGTTAGAATGGTCAAACAATTGGCAACTCCAAATCTCAACCAACAAATGCTCTGTCTTACACATTGGCAAAAAAAATCAGAACACCAAATACAAGCTAGAGAGATGTGACCTAATAGATGACCCTCATTCTGTCAAGGACCTTGGAGCAGTGGTCACTAACTGGTGGTCCGTGGACCACTGGTGGTCCGCAAGAAAATTTTGGTGGTCCACAGAAAGATTATTTGCATTTTTTATATTGCACTAAATACTATTTATTTTTTAAAAAAATTCATATAAGTGGTCGGTGGGATTTAAAATTATGAATTTGGTGGTCCTTGAGGTCCAAAAGGTTGGTGACCCCTGCCTTGGAGTACTCATCTCAAATGATCTAAGTGCTGTAACAGCATTGCCAAAAAAGCATTAAGAGTTGTTAACCTAATCTTGCGAAGCTTCTTCTCCAGTAATATTGTACTGCAAACTAGGATAAACAAAACCTTTGCTAGACCAATTCTCAAATACAGCTCATCTGTCTAGAACCCACACTATCAGACATTAATACAATTGAGCAAATCTAGAGATATTTCATGAGAAGAGTTCTCCACTCCTCTGCTCACAACAGAATACCTTATGCCACTAATCTTGAAATTTTGGGCTTAGACAACTTAGACCTACGTCCAGTGGTGGGATTCAGCCACTTTGCATCACTTCGGGAGAACCAGTTGTTAACTTTCTGAACAGTTTGAGAACTGGTTGTTGGAAGAAATCATTAGGGCAGAGAACCGTTTGTTAAATTATTTGAATCCCACCACTGCCTACATCACTTTCGGTCTGACCTAAGTGTAGTACACAAAATTATCTGCTACAATGTCCTATCTGACAATGACTACTTCTGTTCTGCCCCACCCCCCCAGAAGACACACGAGCCGACTGTATTTGCCAGCAATTTATTCTTGTTACAAATATCAGCTCTGGCAACAAACCTGCGATGGCCTGCCAAGTCCTCCTTATCTCTTCAATGCTACTGGTCTGTTGCTGGAGCAACCCAGAGCTCAGAAGTAAACAGAAGTCCAAAAAGCCAAGTCCTGAATAAAGCAGCCGAAGTTTCCAAAAGTCTTAGTCTTTGTCTGTCATGGAGCCCAAAGGCAGCTCCACCCTCTTTTATACCATGTGGGGTGTGGCTCCGTGATTCAGCACTCCCTGGGCCGTCCCCTTTCTTTCTTTTGCTGCACACGCTTCACTCGGCATCGCTGCCTTGCATCTAGCCACGATTGGTCCTCCTCAGCTGGCTCTTGGGGCGTTGCCGGGGGAAGGAGGAGTCAGGGGAAATAGGCCATGTCAGCTCCTTCTCCTCCACCTGGCCTGCTTCTGGAATCTGGAGCGGAGCCAGAGGGGAAGATTCTGCAGAGGGAAGCTCTGTCAGTTCTTCCCCCTCACTCTCTGAGTCACTCTCTGCCAGGAAGCCCAGCTCGGGCCCCCCAGACACAACAACTTCAGCTTCAACTGCAATAATACATGCATAAACAATAGATTCAAACTTAAGGTAAACTGCTCCAAACTCAATTGCAGAAAATATAACTTCAGCAACAGAATGGTCAATGCCTGGAATGCACTCCCTGACTCTGTGGTTTCTTCCCCAAACCCCCATAACTTTAACCTTAAACTGTCTACCGTTGACCTCACCCCATTCCTAAGAGGTCTGCTTACCATCCTTGTCCTATTGTCCTCATTTATTTGTATCCATTTCCTGTATTCATAATCATGTTTATACTTATATCTGTTATCTTATACATGCTTGAAAAATAAATAAATAAATAAAAATAAAAAACCTGGTATTCAAAGACACCTTCCTGTCATAGTTAGTGGCGTATTGCCATCCTTTATTTTTAGAATTTTTATTATTATTTTTTAATAGAATGCCCACCTTGGTCGACGAAACACATGACTAAAATGACACCGTATAAAAGCTATAAGGCAACAGAGAATTAAATTACTGTCATTATCGCTGTGACGTGATAAGCAGTATTATATTTCTGTGAATTTATAGCCGCTGTTAAGAGTATTTTCTTAGAAAGTCTTTTATCTACACAGAGTCATCTTTCTTTCAGCTTTATTGAATTGAAAAAGGAGATTCATTCTCTTACAATACTGAATATGGTATATATAGTGCTTTGGGAAGGAGCTATAAAATATATAAATAAAATAAGCCCTTTGTAGCACTTTGCTTAATTGGCCCAGTGGGATAAGTTATTGTACCTAATATTGGGAGGCGGCTTTTGATCTAAAGATGTTATGTTTTATGCTGATAGCTCTGTCAGGTATTACATTTAGTTCTGTTTTCTGGTGTTCATCCTTAATGACATTGCAGCTGGCAGTTTGCATCATTTCAGAGTTCAATTTACCAATGGGTTTTTGTTTTCTTTTGGCGGGGTGTGTGTGTGTGCGGGAACTAATCTCAGATTCTTCTTCACCATCCGTCTCATTGGCTTTATAGAATCTTTGAGCAATAATGGCCTTTAGCAGAGAGCTCTTACCTCGTCGAAAACGTATCAGGCCTGCCAGCGTTTTGAGGTTGACCAGAAAAACAGGTAACTGAGAATTACACCTTTAATTTGTGCAGATAGTGTTCCAGGACCACTTTGTATGAGTCATAAACATATGTTAAATTACAATCACGCCATATGGAAGTCTATTTACCTGAATTTCTTGCCTGCAACAAGCTCCAGGCATGCCAAATAATCCTCATAATGAGATAAAAGTTGCAAGATGGGTCACCATAAAAATAATAATAATAATAGTACTCATACAGAAGGGGGCTTTCAAAAGATTCATGTTTCTTCATCTTGGTTTCCAATTTGTCTTATTGCAATGCAATTTTTCAAAGTAGCTTTCCCATTTCCTATTTACATAAGTTCTACTGGCAAGGTAATTTTATGAGAGCCTTTCTAGAGCCATAGCGCAGTAGCACTGAATTTTGTTAAAATGCATACCCTGCCTTTCTAAGCTAGTTGCCTCCTCAAGATCACTCATTCTATAAATCAGGATGGCTGTGTTTTTCTGTTAGTTTCTTAGATTTGATTGTATCCTGATTTACTTATTTTTAAATAGTCATAGTTAATAAATTGTTAATAAAGAGCAACAGCCATAAAGATTTTTGTTTTACTTCTATTATTTGGGTGCTTCATCACTGGAGGTTTTTAAGAAGAGACTGGACAGCCATTGTCTGATATAGGGTCTCCTGCCAGAGCAGAGGGTTCTATTCTATTCTATTCTATTCTATTCTATTCTATTCTATTCTATTCTATTCTATTCTATTCTATTCTATTCTATTCTATTCTACTCTACTCTTCTCTCTTCTCTACTCTTATTATTCTATTCTATTCTATTCTATTCTATTCTATTCTATTCTACTCTACTCTACTCTACTCTACTCTACTCTACTCTACTATTCTATTCTATTCTATTCTATTCTATTCTATTCTATTCTATTCTATTCTATTCTATTCTATTCTATTTATTTTTTATTTTATTTTTTATTTTGTCCAGTACATATTAGATAATATATATATAAGTATAAGCATGAATTGAATACATAAAATGAATACAATTACAGGGAACTTAGGACAGGGACAGTAAGCACACTGGTGCTCTTATGCACGTCCCTTACAGAGCTCTTAGGAATGGGGTGAGGTCAACAGTAGACAGTATTAGGTTAAAGTTTTGGGGGTTTGGGGATGAGACCACAGAGTCTGGTAGTGCATTCCAGGCATTAACAACTCTGTTACTGAAGTCATATTTTCTGCAATCGAATTTGGAGCGGTTCACTTTAAGTTTGTGTCTATTGTGTGCTCGTGTATTGTTGTGGTTGAAGCTGAAGTAGCCATGGACAGGTAGGACATTGTAGCAGATGATTTTATGAGCTATGCTCAGGTCATACCAAACGTGGCATAGTTCTAAATTTTCTAAACCTAGAATTTCAAGTCTGACAGCATAAGATATTTTGTTGTGAGCAGAGGAGTGAGTGACTCTTCTTGTGAAATATTTCCAGATGCTCACAATTGTATTAACGTCCGATATGCAGTGTGGGCTACAGACAGATGAGCTGTATTCGAGAATTGGTCTAGCAAATGTTTTGTATCCTCTGGTTAGTAGTGTAATATTACTGGAGAAGAAGCTATGCAAGATTAGGTTTACAACTCTTAATGCCTTTTTGGCGATGTTCTATTCTATTCTATTCTATTCTATTCTATTCTATTCTATTCTATTCTATTCTATTCTATTCTATTCTATTCTATTCCATTCCATTCCATTCCATTCCATTCCATTTGGTGGTGGGATTCAGCTGGTTCTGTCTGGATTACACGAACCGGTAGCAGCAACTGCGAGATGCTCTGCCCACCTGCCCGGACCTAATGTGCGACTATTGCACATGTGCAGAAGGCTGTGCACATGCACAGAGGTGTCATGTGCGAGCAAAGGGAGCACACTCACATTTGCGAACTGGTAGGGAAGGTAAGTGAATCCCAGCTCTGATTCCATTCCAATTTCAATCAAAGGTCTAAATTTTGGTTTTCTCTGAACTTGGTCCTTTTCTTACAGATACTTTATTATCATGGCAGGTAACATCAACAATGTAATATGAAGTGGGTTTCATACTCTTATATCTAGCAGCTTATCCTGTAATAGCTGAGCATTTAATTGTACCTGCTTACCAGGGTGATGGATAATAGATGTGTGTTAAGAATAAAGTGATCAGATGTCAGCGATGGCAAAGCGGGACACCATTGACGGGGGAGGGGGGGCTGCGCATGCGTGCTGACTCTCGCCACCTGTATGAAGGAGGAGGAGCGGCTGCTGCTTCTCAGCTCTTCCAGGCAGGCTCAGCTCTCCTCTCGGCTCTTCCAGGCAGGCTCGGCTCTCCTCTCAGCTCTTCCAGGCAGCGGGAAATCTCGCGCCCCCTTCTCTGCCACTCCCCTTCTCCACCTCCTCCTCCTCCTCTGGTGTTGCTGCCTCCCATTTACGGAATGGGAGTGGAAAAAAAATCGGGACTTTTTTGAAATGCTGCGGGACGCGGGACAAATTATTAAAAAGTGGGACTGTCCTGCCAAAAGCGGGACATCTGGTCACTATAGTTAAGAAGGATCTGTTGATCCTTTCTTCAACCTTTCGTTGTTCTTTCTGAATGGCTTACAAATGAATTCTATTCCTTTACATCTACTGGTGATTGATTTGACGGTGTCAAGCTTCTAAAATTTCCTTTTCGTTCTTGATCTAAAATGCCTGCAGTTTCTCCGTTGAAATTGTGATGGGACTTGTCTCTGTGTTGTAAAATTGAATATTGCCATCATGTCTTCTGACTGCCAATGGATGCTGATGGATACATTCTGTCAATCTTCTTACCCACTTGTCCTATGAAGTGGCTCTCGCAACCCTTACGTTCTATATTGTAAATGATGTTGTCGTCTTCTATGGATACCGGGTTTCTGAGTTTGCTTCAGATGCTGTGGAAGAATTATGTAGGTTCGTGTATTACAAAGATGTCAAAGGATTCTTCTACCTGTTGTGGTTTTTGAGATGTTTTTGAGGTATGAAAGAATTATCTTATTCTTGGGTGATAATAAATGTGTGATTTTAGGTGGCATGCAGGGGTGGTATTCAGCCGGTTCAGACTGGTTCAGGTGAACCGGTATCAGTGAGCATGGGGGGAGGGACTGCCCCCCTCAACCCGGGGCCAGGTTTTGTTATTTAGGCAAATTTTCAAGGCTGGGTGCATGTGAAGAAGGCATGAGAGCGAGCAAAGCTCATAAGCGGGAAGGCTGGGCACATGCGCGGACAGCGCGCACAGGGGGGGAGTGAGCGGACACACGTGGGGTGAACCGGTGGTAAAGGTAAGTGAAACCCAGCCCTAGTGGCATGAATAGATGCTTTTTAATGAAACTGAAGACAGTTATAGGCGGGGTGAAATCCTGCCGGTTCGGATCAGATCGCGCAACTCGGTAGCGATGGGGGCGGGTAGTTCAGAGAACCGATAGCAAAAATCCTTGCCCTCCCCCCACCGTCCATGCCTCACTGTTCCTCTTCTTTGTCCCTGAAGCGCTCGGTGGTGCTATAGCTGCGAACAGCCTTAAATGACTGCCGCGGCCCTTCAAAGGACCGCACTACAGCTGATCAGCACTGTAGGTGGCTAGTAGACCGGTGCCTCTATTTTTAAAGAAGGTAGACCGGTGCCTCCCAATAAAAGGCAATTAGTAGACCGGTGCCTCTATTTTTAAAGAAGGTAGACCGGTGCGGTCCCAAGTTTTGTATACTTTATTATTTTTATTATTTATTATTATTGGCCATGTCATTCAGTCATCTGACCACCAAGCCATGCCCACCAGGTCACCTGACCACCAAGCCATGCCCACCAATTAAGCCATGCTCACAGAACCAGTAGGGAAATTTTTTAGATTTTACTCCTGATTATAGGTCTTCAACTTTCTTAAAATGTGTCCTCATCAAAGAAGACTTTTCAGTTCTGCCAAGGACCGGAAAAGCTTCTTGGATGAAAAGCAAAACATTTTTTTAAACAAAAAACAAGGAAGTCCAATTCTTTTTTGGAAAAAACACTTTTGGGACAAAAAACTGACCCTCTTTGAGGACGCTGAAGGTCTTTCAAGTAGACCCAGTTCGCATCGTAATGAACAACATCAAACAGAACAGAACAGAACAGAACAGAACAGAACAGAACAGAACAGACTAGGACTAGGACTAGGACTAGGACTAGGACTAGGACTAGGACTAGGACTAGACTAGGACTAGGACTAGGACTAGGACTAGGACTAGGACTAGGACTAGGACTAGAATAGAATAGAATAGAATAGAATAGAATAGAATAGAATAGAATAGAATAGAATAGAATAGAATAGAATAGAATAGAATAGAATTCTTCATTGGCCAAGTGTGATTGGACACACAAGGAATTCGTCTTTGAATAAATTTGAATAAATCAACAGGTTCAAAAACAACAAAAAAGTCCAAAAATATAACTAATATCTCTGCCAAAACTTTGCTTCAAAGCAAAAAAGGAAGGGAAAAACATCTTAAGGAGAGTTGTCATCAAACGTCAATCAAAAAAAAGCTTGTCAAATAAAGCAGGCAGAGATATTACAAGTTCTTAGACAGGTTTACGTGTATGAATCTCATTGATAGAAAATTTTAAAAAAATTAAGACCTACGTTTAAGTTTAACCTACCAAAAAAAAACCCAAACCCTAAGGAAGACAAAAAAACCCAAACCCCATCTGTCCTCAAACACCAGAAAGTTTGAGAAATACCAAATACCAATTCAGAAATTGTCTTCAGAAAGTTTCACCCAGAAGACATAGATAAAATTGAGAGGAAGTGGCTATACAATAAAATAATGCAATGGAACCCATGTGTGTTCTCCAAAGCGCCTGAGGGCAGGACAAGAATCAATGGGTGAAAACTAATCAAGGAGAGAAGCGACCTAGAATGAAGGAGAACTTTCCTGATGGTTAGAACAATTAATCAGTGGAACAAATTCCTTCCAGAAGTTGTGAATGCTCCAACACTGGAAGTTTTTAAGAAGATGTTGGATAACCATTTGTCTGAAGTGGTGTAGGGTTTCCTGCCTAAGCAGGGGGTTGGACTAGAAGACCTCTAAGGTCCCTTCCAACTCTGTTATACTGTTCTGTTCTGTTCTGTTCTGTTCTGTTCTGTTCTGTTCTATATATACTATTTTGGCACTTTGCATACTAGCATTTTATATTCTGATACATTGATCCAAATGTGATTTGATAACCCAGTTTTCCAAGGTTCTTTTTGCAGTTTTTAAGTCAAGTGAATAGTTTTTAAAACTGCAATTGCATTGTTCTCTCTTGATTATCTCAAATAACATTTCTGTCCCAAACCATACCAGGTTTCTGTAGCTATTTTATGATACGTGTAGTAATGATTCTGAGACAATAAATATGGCATTTGGCTCCCTGAATATATTAAAGCAGGAAACTACTGTACTAGTTTAGCTGATTGACTTCAGAACCTGCTGTAGCTTCAAAAAAACAAGCAAATTCACAGACAGGAACTAGAAAATAGTCATCCAGTATGTGTCATGCAGGAAGAGACAGCATCGGTGAAAGAATAACAAGTGTCTGCTCTCATGTGCTAAATGTCGCAAAGAATGTGTCTCTGTCACCAGCCAGGTGTCTGGGTGTCCTCTGTGGAATCAAAGAACTTTGAAAAAAATTAAGATGCATTTCTGTATTTAATGTAGAAATTAAATGACTTTTTAACAATGGCATTTGATATTGGAGTATTTAGTACTAGGTTATAACATAAAGTTTCCGCTTTGTCTGGACAAACCAAATTACAGTTTGCTTGTTTTTCAATTAAGGACGCAGGGAAAACACACACCATCACACAAGGTTAATTTAATTTTTTTGTTGTGCCTTCTGGTCTTTACTTCACCTTCCATCCTTCTTGGAACTCTGCATACAGGAAGCAAACTGGGAGGAGTGATGTGAACCTGCACACAGTCAGTAGGAACTAGGATAACGTGGATCTAGTGATCCAGTGGATCTAAGACACCCATCTTCCTCCTTTCTTCCTAGTACATGTTGGTAGTTTGTTGTAAATATTATTTTGGGGGTTGCATCTTTCAGGTTCAGGGAGAGCTCAACAACGGCAAGGACAGTAGTGGGATTCAAATAATTTAACAACCGGTTCTCTGCCCTGATGACCGGATGGATGGGCGTGGCCATTGTGGGGATGCGACAGGAGATGCAACAGGCAGCACTCGGCCTCCTGAACCCCCTGGGAGCAAAAACTCGCCATGGGGAGCATGATGCACCTCACCTTGCACTCCATTTTGGGTCTAGTAGGCCTCCCTGCAGCCTGCTGGGAGCAAAAATGGGTCCGAGGGGGCAAGCTGCATACACACACTGTGCCCCATTTTGGGCCTAGTAGGCCTCCCTGCACTTACCTTGGAGCCCAAATGGGACATGTGAGGATTCCTGGAATGGGCGGGGATGGGAGGAGCAGGGCCAGCCAGCAATTTAACAACCGGTTAACAACCGGTTCGCCCGAACCTTCCCGAACTGGCTGAATCTCACCACTGGGCAAGGTAGTCCTTGTATGACATGTAACTTGTCAGTGCTTTCTGATCCCTGGTGCTATTTATGGGTTCACCACTGGCAGACCTGAAGGATAAAGTTGGGGACAGATCACCCTTCTCAAGCTGCATCTGTGTGGCCCATAAGAGTCAACACTGACTCGACCGCACATAACAAATCATTAAATTTCAAACTTTCAGTCAGACAAAACAAATTTAGTGCGTCGCCCCCCCCCGTGCCAGAAGTCCCAACTGTAACATTAGCCTTTCATTATCATCAACGTTCCCCTAGCATATGCAATTTCTGATTAATAAAATTCCTTTTCACTTACCAGACTGTTTGTTGAATGTTTAAAACTAAAATTAATTCCTCCCCAGGCATGATTCTCACATGGTCTCTTTTGCAAAAAATTATTTATTGAGAATAAAGGGAGGCTTTCACAAAAATTCCAGCCATCAAATTAATCTCTGGATAAAACCACCATACACCCAGGTACAGACAGATTTTTCTAATTTTATCACTAACAGCCTTCCTACAATTTGGTGAGGAAATGCTTTTCACTAGCAACAGGGAAGTTTGCAGTTGTCCGTTTACATAATGGCTTCCAAAATTTTTATCAGGAAGACTAGGAACTGATAATTTCCATTTTAGTTATCACCTAATGCAAATGTGTACATTTTCGTTCAGAGAGAAGAAGGAAACAGCAAAAGTAGCATTTTTGTTATGCTGTCAACATGAAGTAAAATCTCTAGAGAAATGGTTTTTTATTTCTTTATTTGATGCTTTAGCGAAGGCAGGCAGCCAGGCAGACAACTACCTGGGTTGTTTTAATTTGGATTCCTACCTTAAATAAGAAGTGGGTTTTGAGCCCTTAACGATCCTTTCCTATTGTACAGTTTTAAAAAAATCTAACCTTCCTATGACCCAAACTGTCAGGCAGGTAGAATCTCCAGTTAAGTTGATTTATTGCTCATACCTGTAAACAAGAAACTAGTCAGAATAACAGAATGACAGCGTTGGAAGGGGTCCTTGGAGGTCTTCTAGTCCCACTCCCTGCTCAGGCAGGAAGTCCTATACCATTTCAGACAAATGGTTGTCCAATCTCCTCTTAAAAAACTTTTGAGTGTTGAACCATTCACAACTTCGGAAAGTCACAACTTCTAGTCAACTAAACAGCACTAAATTGGAACTAGATAAAAGTTAACTTTGTGGGAAGAAATATTGATTGATTGATTGATTGATTGATTGATTGTTTCAATTTCTATACTGCCCTTCTCCCAAAGGACTCAGGGCGGTTTACAGCCAAAGTAAAAACAATTAGTACAATTTTTAAAACCAGTTTAAAAGGAAAATTTAGAGTTGGTTGAAGAACTTAAAACCACTAAAACCCCTTATTAAAACCCCACTAGGCCAGTCCTGCACGGTGAAACAGAAATGTTTTCAGCTCGCGTCGAAAGGTCCAAAGATCAGGGAGTTGATGGATACCTGGTGGTAGCTTGTTCCAGAGGGTTGGTGCCCCCACAGAGAAGGCCCTCCCCCTGGGCGCCAGCCAGCCGACATTGACTGGCCAACAGCACCCTGAGGAGAATCTCCCTATGGGAGCGCACTGGTCAATGGGAGGTCGCCGGTAGCAGCAGGCGGTCCCGTAAGTAACCCAGTCCTATGCCATGGAGCGCTTTAAAGGTGGTAACTAACACCTTGAATTATCCGTCTCGTTCAGTTCCAAACTGAGAGAAAGACACTGGAAACATGGAGGCTGATTGGAAAGATGGTTTATTGATGAAGCAGAACCACATGTGGCTCTGGGCAGCTGACAAACTGGAGTTGAGATTGGGGGAGGGAGCGAATGTTATATGTTGTCTTGGGTTTTGCACTTGAGCTTCCTGTTCCTGGGCAAGAACATGTATTCTATTGGCTGTTGTAGGGGTTATGTAGGGGTCATAGTTGGCTCTATAGGTTGTCTGAGCTCCCAGGTTTGGTTGAAGTTTGCTGGGGGTGATGCAATGAAGGAAATACCCTTAGGAGATTGTACAGTGTAGTGAGCTCTGTGTCTTCTGCTAAATGGTAGTGGGTTAATCCTACTATGTCCTGAAGGATAATCCCATCATCCTGGAGCTGAAGGTCTTTTGTTTTGTAGATAGGCTGGCCCAGTCTTCCTTAATGGGCACAAAATATCTGCTGGGGGCAGGGATCTGAGGCTCAGAGTTTCTGTCTCCTTTAAGATATTTTTTAATTTCCCTTTTAGAGGAAATAATTTATCCTGCCTGTTTAATATTCCTCAAAATATTCCATTCTTCTAGGAAGGGGTGGGCGTGGCTTCCCACAAGAAAATTCAAAAGGAGTTGGACTTAGATTGCTTGTGGGAACATAACAACTCTAGGCTGATTCCTCTCTTGACTCCACCCCTCGACTCTGCTTGCCGTTTTCCTATGAAAGTTTTTTTTTTTTACACTACAACATTGTTCAGAAAGGGGACGTGGTGGCTCAGTGGCTAAGACAATGAACTTGTCGATCGAAAGGTTGGCAGTTCAGTTGCTTGAATCCCTAGTGCCATATAACAGGGTGAGCTCCCGTTATTTTATTATTTTATTTTATTTATTTTATTTGTCAATCATATATAAGATAACCGGTAAAAGTATAAACATAATTTGGATACATGAAAAGAGTAAGTAAAAAAGGAATATTAGGACAGGGACGGTAGGCACATGGGTGCACTTATGCACGCCCCTTACAGATCTCTTAGGAATGGGGTGAGGTCAACACTAGACAGTTTAAACTTAAAGTTTTTGGGGTTTGGGGAAGAAACCATAGAGTCAGGTAGTGCATTCCAGGCATTGACCATTCTGATGCTGAAGTCATATTTTCTGCAATCGAGTTTGGAGCAGTTTCTTGAGTTTCTATCTATTATTTGCTCTTGTATTGTTGTGGTTGAAGCTGAAGTAGTCATTGACAGGTAGGATATTGTGGCAGATAATTTTATGTACTATGCTTAGGTCAGATTGAAGTCTGTGTAGTTCTAAGTTGTCTAAGCCCAAAATTTGGAGTCTGGTGGCATAAGGTATTTTATTGTGAGCTTCCTAGCTTCTGCCAACCTAGCAGTTTGAAAGCACGTAAAAAAATGCAAGTAGAAAAATAGGGACCACCTTTGATGGGAAAGTAAGAGCATTCCGTGCACCTTTGGCCTTGAGTCATGCCGGCCACATGACTACGGATATATCTTTGGACAGCGCTGGCTCTTCGGACAGCTCTGGCTTTGAAACGGAGATATGCACTGCCCCCTAGAGTTGGAAATGACTAGCACATACGTGGGAGGGAACCTTTACCTTTACGATTGTTCAGAAATTGAATTTTTTTTGACCACCTAATGTATATATATATATAAAACTTATACACATATATATCACTTTTAATGATTTGATGCCTGCAGGTAGATACGCAAATGATTTCCCTGGAAAATACATATTTTGCTCCTATCAGCAATTCAGTCTTCCAGTTCAGTATTCGGAAGTTCCTTTACTGAGCTTAGTTCATAAGAAGCAGCTGTCTTAGCTCTTCTCCACAGAACTGTTACGACTTTGTCACTGGAGCCTTATACTAAGTGCTATTGGGGACTAGCCCAAGACTTTCCACACTGTAGATTAGACACAGATTTTAAATTTCTCAGAGTTATCCGAAGCAAAATAATGGTTAATGTATGAAATCTGGGCCATTTCATGCTTGTTCTACCGACTACTTGTTATACCTGTTGGTGATACTGATTTCATCATGGTGAGGTTGTGTTTTTTTCTTTTTAAATAACCCTTTCTATTTTGCATACCCCTTTTTAAAATTACTGCAATAACCCTCCTGTCCAATGTTAACTTTATTCTTTTTTTAAAAAAATTTTTTTTTATAAAAAAGTTTTATTTTTACATTCATATCCAACAACTCATCCAATGTACAGTCATATACAATTAGTCGGGCTTGCCCAGTCACCACCCCCTCCTTTTAACTCTCTTCCCTCTTCTATCTTCTTCTACTTTCCAGACCTTCCTCCCCTTCTCTTATCTACATCCTCTCCTCCCTCCACCCTATACCTTCCTTCTCCCTCTTCTACCCCTCTTCCTTCCTCTTCTCCCTCTTCTTCCCCTCTTCTCCTCTTTCCTACCTCCTACTCTCTCCTCTTTTCTCCCTCCCCACCATTCTGTCATGTCCCACTCCTCCGCTGACGGCCGGGTCAGGGAAATCCGAATCAGGCGTGCCTCTGCAGCTCTGCCAAAGTCCTAGCAAAGTCCTCAGGGCAGGCAGGAGACCAGAAAGTGACTTCAGCAAGATATGTTTAGACTTTGCCTGACTCAGAGAATGCCAGAAAGCAGGTCCTTTATATAGGCCATGGGCTGTGGCTCCATGACTCAGCACTTATCCAGGCCTGCCCCTCCCTTCCTTCTGACGCCGCCGCCTATCAATTCTTCTGAAGCGAGGGTCACTCCAGTCTGCAGCTGTTGGTAATTGACCTCCCTCAGGCTCACATGCTGTGGGGGAGGGGGAGGGGTCTAGTTGCTCCGTTTGCCTGGGCATGGAGCCAGGGCTGGGGCCGGGAGGTGTTTCCTCCTGTCTGGGCATGGAGCCAGGGCTGGGGCTGGGAGGTGCTTCCTCCTGTCTGGGCATGGAGCCAGGACTGAGGCCGGGAGGCATACTAGGACATTCCTTAGCATTCGGAAGCAGATAAGAAGGCCCCAGCTGCGGTGAGAGCGGGCAAGACACAACACATTCTAAAATGGTAGCTGGGCAGACCCGACCCTACATTAATTATATTTATACATCTTCAATAATCCCTGTACATTAACCATCACTCCATCCTCTACCCTCAACCCCCCCAATTCCCCTCCCCCTTACCCCCCATCCCCCACCCTGACTTCCCAGAACAAAATGCAGGGTATCAAAACTATTCTATTCTATTCAATGTTAACTTTATTCTTGATGTAGTTCCCATAATCAAGTAACGTTAGATCATAACTCACCCTGTGCAGTATGTTTTATGTAGTTGTACCTTTCTACAGCTAATAGTTCCTTACAATCAGAAAGGAGATGTGCAGTAGATGCAAGGAAATGAGAAACAGCCTTGGTAATATTCCAGATTCCCAGGAATTAGCTTAATGAAAACAGTGGAAAGCAATTAGTTCCTGGCTAGCACAGCCTGTGTCTATATATACACGTGGACAGTGCATTAAAACTACCATTTCTGGCCTGCAAAAATACATTAGCATTTGCTGGAAGGGGTATCTCCTAGGTGCCATCTAGTGATATTTTGCAACTCAGATGTGGTATCCTAGTGCATGTGCATTTTGGTATCAGATAATACTATTGTGGTGGAATGTAGTCAGGAGTCATAGGAGGGAAGGGCTCTTTCCCAGAGGGCATAGAGGCAGCAGAACTTGGAATGTCTGGTAGACAGGAAAAGAGCAAAGTATATCTTCAGTTAAACTCTCTAGCAGTATATAGCTATTGCAGATAATTGCTTTAATCTGGCAAGATTCTGTTTGTAGGTAAACAATAAAAAACTACTCAGAAGTAATTCCATCAGAGGTGGGTTTCAGCAGGTTCTGACCTGTTCTGGAGAACCGGTAATGGAAATTTTGAGTTCAGAGAACTGGTAAATACCACCTCTGACTGGCCCCACCTCCATCTATTATCTGCCTCCCAAGTCCCAGCTGATTGGGAGGAAATGGGGATTTTGCAGTAACCTTCCCCTGGATTGGGGAGGGAATGGAGACTTTACAGTATCCTTCCCCTGCCATGCCCACCAAGCCACACCCACAATCCATGCCACGCCCACAGGACCAGTAGTAAAATTTTTGAATCCCACCACTGAATTCCATGTGTCATTATTGGTTCTTTGGGCCTGATTCATTTGTATCTATCTATTTATCATTTATCAATCATCTATCTTGAAGTTGTGGTGGGTGACTTAATGTCAACTCTGAAGTGAACCTGGCTGAAGCCGTCTTTTTGCCACAAAACCTGAGAGCGGGAAGGTAGGGGGGAAGTAGATAGACCAGGCAACAGTCAAAACAAAAAGTTTTCATGACCTTTCAAAAAGGTCATATCAACAGGTGGCTGGTGAAGAAGGAGACAACCAAGTAGCCTGCCATTTATATTAATTGGACAATGTGACTGGTGGCATCTGGGAGGGGGAACTTTTGCTCTTTTAATTAGGTAAAAATTGCAGGAACGTTTAGAGTTGGTTTTCACCGGTTGTGCATATGTATGTATGTATCAGGGGTGGTATTCACTTACCTTCGCTACTGCTTCACAAATGTGAGTGTGCAAGGGCCTTCCGTGCATGCACAGAGTGTCAAAAATGTGGATAAATGGGATGTGATTACATCCAGGCGGAGCCACCCGCAGCCACCGCTACCGGTTTGTTCGAGCCGGATAGAACCAGCTGAATATCACCACTGGTATGTATGTATGTATGTACGTATGTATGTAGGTCTTTGGTTATTCGGGTTTTCTCCCGCGTAAAATTGGAAGTGTCTTGGCGACATTTCGACGAAGTCTCATTTGTCATCTTCAGGCTTCAGCTTCGTGCTTCTGGGAGCAATGTGTGTGATTGCAGCTGTTTCTTCCTTTTTAACTGCTAGTGGGGGTTTGAACTGATTGGGTGGGAGCTTGGCTGTGCTCTGATTGGATGGGGTTTTTTGTGCTCTGATTGGCTGGGGGGGTGTCCTGTTTGGGTGGGGGCTTGGTTGTGCTCAGATTAGTTTGAGTTGCAGGGGGATTTGAGCTGGTGAGCTGCATTGCTGTTGTTTGGCTTCGTGTTTGTGGTCGTGCTACATCTTCATAGTGGGTGTCTGTATGCTGTATGTATGGATTGGAGGGGTTTAAAATGGCTAATGTTGCAGCTGCGGTCTGGCTTCTGGTCCTTGGTCGTGCTTCCTGATCAGTGTGGGTTTGGGTCTGCTTTCTGGGTAGATGTGTGGTGGTGACGTATGTATGTATGTATGTACAGAGATGGATAGACAGATGTGAACAAAATGCCCCTATTTCAATTGCTAAGAAAGTGATGTCTAGCAAATAACTTGGCCCAACTCTCTGCGGGCTTTCTAAAGTCACACCACGGGTGAATGTTGCATGTCAATGCACATGAACCTGCAAACGCTCCAGTGTGTGAAGGGAGGGTGCTTCCACCCCTTCTGCGCATTTGCTTTAGGTTAGTTTGTAGCAATGTACCATTTAGTTTGAAGTTAAACTGTTCATGCAAAACGGAGCTCGGTTCATCTCAGTTCACATCAGAGGACTCATCTACTGTTCACAACCAGTCAGATGGAATCAATGTTTTGTTGTGTTCCTTCAGGATAAATTATACATTCATTTTGTCTTGCAGTAGTACAACGAAATCCAGTATGAAAGGTGAAGCAAACGAACACTGACATGACAGTGCAGAATATTCTGCCACCGGTTGGAGGAAACAGGTCCCGATCTATGAGAGTTACCAAAGGTCAAAGAGGAACCTCGTGAGATCCGCTGCTCAATAAATTCTTTTTTCCCCTGTTACGAGCTTGACCATGCACATTAGGCCTCTGCTAAACCACCATCTAAATAAATTTTGAAGCACCATGCCAGAGAAGTGATTGAAAATTCAATCCGATGGTCACCAAGGGAACTATTAGTGTAACTGACATGGTAAGTAATTTATGAATTATAGCATGGTGTCCCTATCACGTTTCAAAGTGTTGCTGAAGGTGTGCAGATCAGATGAGATGGAGCAGTTGCTGCGCGTGTGTGCACGCACACACACACACACACACAAAAGCACACAAAAGCATATAATATAATATAACAACAGAGTTGGAAGGGATGTTGGAGGCCTTCTAGTCCAACCCCCTGCCCAGGCAGGAAATCCTACACCATCTCAGTCAGATGGCGATCCAACATTTTCTTAAAAATTTCCAGTGTTGGAGCATTCACAACTTCTGCAGGCAAGTCGTTCCACTTATTAATTGTTCTAACTATCAGGAAATTTCTCCTTAGTTCTAAGTTGCTTCTTTCCTTGATCAGTTTCCACCCATTGCTTCTTTCTACCCTCAGGTGCTTTGGAGAACAGCCCGACTCCCTCTTCTTTGTGGCAACCCCTGAGATATTGAAACACTGCTATCATGTCTCCCCTAGTCCTTCTTTTTATTAAAGGATATAACTGGTCCTGAATCAGAGAGGACCAAAATATCGATCACACTAGTCTTTTTTTTTATCGTAGTCATGGATAGCCAGCACAATAATGGGAGAAACCATGATTGGGGAAAAAAAAATGAGACCAACATTACTAGACTAGAAGGCCTCCAAGGTCCCTTCCAGCTCTGTTGTTATATTATATTATATTATATTATATTATATTATATTATATTATATTATATTATATTATATTATATTACTGTGCCACCATATTATTTTGGCCTAGAACAGGGGTGTCAAACTTGATTTCATTGAGGGCCACATCAGGGTTTTGTTTCACCTCAGGGGGGACGGGGTGGGCATCGTCAGAGTGGGTGTGGCCAGCTCAACGTCACTCACGTTGGGGGCACCTGTGATGGCCCAAGCGCTCTGCCAGCAAAAATGGGCTTTCACCTGCAACAGCCTCCTTCAATCCTCTGCCAGCGAAAATAGAGCTCAGAAGGGACTCGCAAGCTCTATTTTCAGTGGCAGAAGCACCGCGGGCCAGTTCATCACCCTTGTTTCCTGGGCGGCCCCGCGGGCCAGATCTAAGTGTTAAGGGTAATCTGGGTTCACAACCAAGGTTGTGGACTGTTGAGCAGAGTACCCTATGCATGAAAACGACTGAGACTGGATGTATACAATAACAGTCACTTGCAGACAAACTGGGGTTTGATATTCCTTTAATTTTAGGGAAAAGGCAAAGTCATAGTCCAAAAACAATTCCAGGTCATACACATATAAAGTCAATCAGTCAGTCTTGTTACCAATGTAGACTTGTACAACAAACAAGGTCTTCTTTCAGTACAATACACAACAGTCAGTATCTTGAGGAATCAGTAACTAGCCATGATCAAGCAACGATCATAAAGCTCAAATACAGTTGCAGCATGTCATTAGGTTACAATGCTGTAGCATCCCTGGAGATTCCCCAAACAAGCTATAATTTAATAGTCCTTTTATACATTGGCTACAGAGTTCAACCAATCAGGATGCTTGCATTATGCAGCACAGCCTTAAAGCAATATCATGCCTTTCTACAAACATACATAGTTAGTTTATACATTGCCTGGCCAACTAGTTAGGCAAATAACAATTTCCTGACACTAAATACCCCACAGGCCAGATCTGGGCCCCAGGCCTTGATACCTCTGGCCTAGAACATCCTCACAACCAGACACAATGCAAAGTAAAAAAACAACAACCAAGATCAATGAAGATTGTCTTTCTGTACTGAAGAAGAAGAACCTGCAACCTAGAAGGCCTACTTGGATGAAAAATGAAAGAGTTTCTTGTAATCTGCCCACTTCACCCCAAGATTGTATCTCTTCATTTTCAACATTTTTCCCCTGTGGTTTCTTCCCCCAATCCCCAAAACTTTAACCTTAGACTGTCTACTGTAGACCTCACCCCATTCCTAAGAGGTCTATAAGGGACGTGCATAAGCGCACCAGCGTGCCTACCGTCCCTCTCCTAATGTTTTCTTTTATTCGTATCCTTTACATGTATTTATAATTATGTTTACACTTGTATCTGTCATAAAATGCCTGCTCGATGAAATAAACAAACAAACAAACAAACATATGGGGGGGGAAGACTTCATCCATTTTGACACGCATTTCTCTACCGTGAAGAGGGTGAGCTTTCCAGTTTCTTTTACCTGCTGTTCTTTGTTTATTCCTTCTCATCTTTATAGTACAACAGCTTCTTTTCATTCCTTAGATACCACATGGTTGATGCTGTTATGGAGGAGTGCACCCACACAAGGACTGTAGTGCTCTTTCTTTAAAGAATCTCATCTCTGAGAAAGCTTAGACCCATGATGGCGAACCTATGGCACATGTGCCCGAAGTGGCCTGGCACGTGCGGCGGTGCCCGTTCCTCTGCTGGGTTTCTGGCACGCATGCACGCATGCACACATGACGATCTGCTCCCTTTTCAGCACTCGGTGCCACGGGCATGGTCCATGCCAAAAAGGTTTGCCATCATTGGCTTTGACCGAACCATCGCTTTCAGAACAGCAATCTGGATACTAAAATGTCAGTGTTTCGATGCATGAACAAGAGGCCATTTCAGCAGGCAGACTGAGGCAGTCAGTATGGATGCTTTAATTTAAGCATCACCGAAGACTTTTCAAGTCTGAATACTTTGTCAGTGAAAGTGATCCAGGTTGAAGCAACGTGGCCAGTCTGTGCACATACATAGGATAGGATAGGATAGGATAGGATAGGATAGGATAGGATAGGATAGGATAGGATAGGATAGCATAGCATAGCATAGCATAGCATAGCATAGCATAGAATAGAATAGAATAGAATAGAATAAGGAATACAATAGGAATAGGAATAGGAATAGGAATAGGAATAGGAATAGGAATAGGATAGGATAGGATAGGATAGGATAGGATAGGATAGGATAGGATAGGATAGGATAGGATAGGATAGAATAGAATAGAATTTGTTATTGGCCAAGTGTAATTGGACGCACAAGGAATTTGTCTTCAGTGCATAAGCTCTCAGTGTACATATAAGCAAGAAGTGATGAATCATGATTATAGTCATCATAAATACATTCGTCGTGAATAATAAGATACAACACTTAGTGATAGCCATAGGATACTAAATAAGCAATCAAAATCACACTAGGTAACCAAATAAAATGATATAGATCGTAAGATACAAGCAACAAGGTTCTAGTCATAAGTAGAAAAGGAGATAGGTAACAGGAAGGATGAGAAGAATAGTACTGCAGCCTTAGTAAATAGTTTGACAGTGTATATGTGTATATATGTATGTGTGTGTGTATATATATTTGTGTGTGTGTGTGTGTGTGTGTGTGTATCTATATATACACATATAAATATACATGTGTAAATATACACATTTCTCTTAGAAGCACAAAGTTGTAAACACCTAGCCTGAAGATGACGAATGGGATTTCGTCGAAACGTCGCCAAGACACTTCCAATTTTACGCAGGAGAAAACCCGAATAACCAAAGACCTACATGTATATATAAATATATGCATACATACACACATCAGATGTACACATATTTATATGTGTATTCACCCACCCACCCACCCACACACATGTGTGTGTGTTTAAAACTGTACACCCAGATCTAGATAGCACCACATTCTTGAAATTTCCAAGGCTATATCAAGCCACACTTGATTGTTACAGGGATGAACTGTACATGTTACTATATCATTTCATCTGGCACAAGAAGTGAAATCCACAGTGGGATACAATATGTCCAAATGAGCCTTGCATTCATTTATTCTTCTGCTTATTCATTAAAATATATTGAAGCGCTCTTCAAAGCATAGCTTTGTTCATAAGCATAACTAGAATACCATCAACAAATTATAAATCAACCTCCCGGGACTAAACAAAAAAAGAAAGAAGACAGAAACGAGGACGTTAACCAAATGTTTTGTCATACTTGAATATCTTCCAAGTCCTTTTGAAAACCAACCCTAGCAAGAGAATTCCACCAATGTGGGGCCATCATGAAACCATCCAGACATTGATGCTTCTCCATCTAATCTGTCTCTACAACTCCCAACTGAGCAAGGGTAGTGAAAGAAATTTCTATTCGTATTGTTCTCTAATGCAGCAGCCACCAACTGGTGGTCCGTGGACCACTGGTGGTCCATGAGAAAATTTTGGTGGTCCGCAGAAAAATTATTTGCATTTTTTATATTGCACTAAGTAAGGGGTCCTCAAACTATGGCCCCTTGGACAGATATGTGCAACATTTGTGTTGCTGCAGAGAGTTTTCCCCTTCAGGGTCCTGTGTGTGTCAGAGAGGGAGTGTGTCAGAAATTCCGACTTGGGGTCTGCTTCAGCCTCCTGGTCCAGGGCTTTGGCCAATGGCTGGAGGGAAGTGTCGTTGGTGATGAAGAGACGGAGGACCTTGTTCCAATGGGACTGCATCATGGCCTGGAATTGGCTGACCATCTCAGCCTGCTGAGCCTCGAGGCGCCTGTCCCTGCCCTTGCACTCCCACAGGTCTTCCCTCTGCTTGGAAATCCTATGTTCATAGTCCTCAGTGAAGTGCTTCTATTGAGCCTCCTTCTCGGTCAGATCCAATTTGAACTGGGCTGCTTTGCCAACTCTTTCTTGTGGTGGCTGCTTAGCTCTGACAACTGTTTCCTGCCCTAATCTATGGGATATCTACGGGACCATCTACTGCCAACGTCTATCTCCCAATGACCGGTGCGCTCTCACAGAGAGGGGCTCCTCAGGGTGCCGTCAGCCAAGCAATGTCGACTGGTGGCTCCCAGGGGGAGGGCCTTCTCTGTGGGGGCTCCTACCCTATGGAACGAGCTTCTCCCTGGACTTCGACAACTACCTGACCTTAGGACCTTCCGCCGCGAACTTAAAACCTACTTATTTCGTCTTGCTGGACTCACTTAAAATTTAAAATTATCAAATTGATTTTATGGGTTTTAAATTTTTTGTAAATTTTATAGGGAAATATTTTATCTAAAGTAGCCATATTGAATAGGTTTTTTAAGGGTTGTTTTTAGCTTTGTATGTGTTGTTTTTTCCTGTATTTTATCCTGGCTGTACACCACCCTGAGTCCTTCGGGAGAAGGGCGGTCTATAAATTAAAATATTCTATTCTATTCTATTCTATTCTATTCTATTCTATTCTAAGGAGCCCCGACAGGGAGACGAGGAGTGGCTAGGAGGGGAGGGGTGAGTAGAGGCTGGCGAGGCGCCCCTCGATGTGAGTGACATCAAATTGCCCATGCCCACCTAACCATACCCAGCCAGCCAGTCATTAGGCAGATCATATTTGTGGTCCACGGGATTTAAAATTATGAATTTAGTGGTCCCTGAGGTCCAAAAGGTTGGTGACGCCTGCTCTAATGGTATCTTTTTCATTATGCTAACAGACATTTCTGGAATGTTGAAGTTTGCTTCTGAAAAAAAAAAGTATTTGTGGTGAAAGAACGGGAAGTCCCATCAGGCAATCAGCTCCCTTTACTCATGCACGACATCTCTGCGCATGTGCATGACATTCTCCACATGTGCAGAGCATCAAAAATAGGATGTGATGACATCCGGGCAGGTGGGCAGAGCCTCCCGGCGCTACCGGTTCACCTGAGCTGGGTAGAACTGGCTGCATTTCACCACTGTTTCAGAGGTCTTGTAGTCCATCCCCCTGCTCAAGGTAGGAGCTTTATACCATCCCAGTCAAATGGTTTGTCCAGTCTACTCTTGGACAAACCTGTTGTGTCTTCCGCCCCCGAACCTGGCCCCATGCCCGAGAGTGCCTTGGAGCCGGGCCTGCTGCCAGAAAGTGACTCAGAGCCGGGCCTGCTGCCAGAAAGTGACTCAGAGCCTGGCCTGCTGCCAGAAAGTGATTTGGACAGTGAGGGAGAAGGGCCGTCAGGACTTACCTCGGAAGCACCGGCGTTCCTGGATCAGCTTCAGGAGCCAGAAGCAGGCCAAGTGAAAGAGATAATGAGGCCTCCTTCTCCTGACTCTTTCCCCTCCCAGGCCACGCCTGCAGACCCAGCTGACAGCAATCAGGCTTGGCTCAATCCCAGGTTTCGTAGGCAGGAGAGAAGGGAATGACAGAAACAGGGAGGGGCAGGCCTAGGAAGTGCTGAGTCATGGAGCCACACCCCACAGGATATAAAAGGCAGCAAGAGCTGGTGTGTCTCTTTGTTTCAGGAAAATCCACGGATTGACTAGAGCTGAAGGTTGTGACTCACCAGTGTCTTGGCAGCCAACGAGGGCTCTTGGCAGACGCTGATTCTTTTGCTGCCAGAGCTGATAAGAGCTGGCTAATTAAGCCATCATTCAGACGGAGGCGAGGAGGACACAACACCTCCAATGATGGAACAAGATATAAAGCTGTGGGTTTTAGTTGGCAACTTGAAGTTCTAATCTCACAAAATCTTTAACATGGTTTTAGAAGCTGTTTTAAGGTCCTTGAGAGAGCTTTAAACTGAATTTGGAGGCTTTCTCATAGCTTGAGTATTATTTCTTTTCTTCCTTTTTTCTTTTTTATTGCAATCAGGGAGCAGTTCTCAAATTTTCCCCCCCCTTAAATATTGCTTCTGTCTTGGGTAAGTCACTCCACCACAAGGACTTACAACGTTTTGTCCTCTCTCTGGAATTCATAAACCGCGGTAACAAAAGGCCTCCTTATAGAACTTCAGCATCTTTTTCAACCGACTCATTATTTATAGCTAAGTGGTGGCAAAAGATTAAAAGTGCAGAAAATAAAAAAAGAATGCCTGGAGAAAATTCTCAGCAATTAGTTCGCCCTTTAGTTCAAGGCCAACGGATAAGTTAATTACAGAAGTGGCTCGGCTGGGTTTTTACACCTCCGGGGGTTAAAAACCATAGCTTTGGATGGGGATCATCAATCTACATCCTTCCTGACAAAAAAAAAAATCATTTAAAGCAGACCTGAAGGACATTCACAGTTGGGAAGAAGAATTCCATTTCATCATACATGAAATAAAACTTCTGGTCATTCAGAGTCACCACGCTTGCATGGCAAAAGATTCATCTCGACAACTCGGCAATTCCACGGCATCCTCTGAAAGGGTGGATACGTGTCCCAAACTTGTTGACTTAGATCTGGGAAGAGTTTTATGGCAAGAACAGATATTCTAGAACAGCAGTCACTAATTAGTGGTCTGTGGACCACTGGTGGTCCGTGAGAAAATTTTGATGGTCTGAAGAAAAATTATTTGCATTTTTTATATTGCACTAAGTCAGGGGTCCTCAAACTATGGCCCCTGGGACAGATATGTGCAACATTTGTGTAGCTGCAGAGAGTCTTCCCCTTCAAGGTCTTCTTGTGTGTGTCAGAGAGGGACAGAAATTCTGACTTGGGGTCTACTTCAGACTCCTGGTGCAGGGCTTTGGGCAATGGCTGGAGGGAGGTGCCGCTGGTGGCAAAGAGACGGAGAACCTTGTTCCAATGGGACTGCATCATGGCCTGGTATTGGCTGACCATCTCAGCCTGCTGAGCCTCGAGGCGCCTGTCCCTGCCCTTGCACTCCCGCAGGTCTTCCCTCTGCTTGGAAATCCTAATATCATAGTCCTCAGTGAAGTGCTTCTCGGTCAGATCCAATTTGAACTGGGCTGTTTTGCCAACTCTTTCTTGTGGCGGATGCTTAGCTCCAACAACTGCTTCCTGTTGGGGCCCTGAGGAGCCCCAACAGGGAGGCGAGGAGTAGCTGGAAGGGGAGGGGTGAGTAGAGGCTGGTGAGGCACGCCTTGATGTGAGTGACATCAAGTTGGCCACGCCCACCCAGTCACATGACCACCTAACCATACCCACCCAGCCGGTCATTAGGCAGATCATATTTGTGGTCCACGGGATATGAAATTATGAATTTAGTGTTCCCTGAAGTCCAAAAGGTTAGTGACCCCTGTTCTAGAAGACACACAAGAGGAAAACTGGATTAGAAGGTGGAGGAGAAAATTTACGGATCAAGGAAGAATCCCAGAAGAGAATATGGCTGAGGGATCTGATCTCCCCTGTGTTACTTCTACAATAGGTTTTGTCATGCCCCGTTCGGAGGCTGATTCTGAGGGGGAAGATGAGCTGGAACTGGAGCCAACAGAGATTGATCGGGCTGCTTTGTTGGCTTCAGAGGAAAATGGGGAAGGACAGGCATTTCAGGATTAGGACAGCTTGTAGGGAGGGAGGAACAGGGGCAGGATGATCAAGAGAGGCTAGGCAGTGAACATGAGAGACAGAGCTCAGGTAATGAGTAAGGACTACCCCCACTTGATCCTCGAGCATGGAGAGTGGAGAGAAGGCAAGAACAGTGCAAACAGAGCAGGCTGCTTGGGAATAGATTGCCCACCCCTCTTCAAAAGGCATACCTGGGGAATGAGACTTAAGGTGATGCTGTGGGAAGGGGCATTTGTCGGGAACAAACACTGAGTTCCTGAAGTGTTAAGTGCCGATGTTTCAACTTTCTATGAGTCCTTGCATTCTTTCTGGCTTCCTGGACTAATGACCTGAATCCTTTGCTTCCTGCTGGATTTATTGCTGTGTAGCCATGGTGTACACAGCATGGGGCTGGACTATTTTCAGCCAGAGGCTGCTTGAGGTGTGTGGGGGGGTTTGTCATCACTTTGCTCTGGGATTTGCTAGAAATGTGGAAGCATTTGAGGAAATTTGGAGCAATAAACGAGCCATTTGAACTACCAGCTGCCTGTGTTATCTCTGTGCCGTGCCCTGGGTCATCACAGGCTGAGAGTGGGACAGCCAAAATGTAACACCAATATATTCAAGGGGAGGGGTTTCTAGCGGATAACAACACACCATGCAAATGTGGAGACATGCAGAATCCGGCCATTTTGTTGGTCTGTAGATTACTGTCAGTAGAATGCACCGAAAGTAATTTGTTTCTTGCCAATGAGAAGGCCAATTTTTAGGTTTGATCTGGACTATATATATATATATATGACAAACGAGTCCCTAACACGAGTCCCTCATGACAAACATGACAAACGAGTCCCTAACACGAGGAATGACACCAGACCCACACTCACGAGGTCCACACAGGATGTCACCACCGCACATCCACCCAGAAAGCAGACCCAAACCCACACTGATCATGAAGCACGACCAAGGACCAGAAGCCAGACCGCAGCTGCAAGATTAGCCATTTCAAACCCCTCCAATCCATACATGCAGCAGACTGACACCCACTATGAAGATGTAGCACGACCACAAAGCCAAACAACAGCTATGCAGCTCACCAGCTCAAATCCCCCTGAAACACAGACTAAACTGAGCACAAACAAGCCCCCACCAACACAGGACACACCCCCAGCCAATCAGAGCACAAACCCCCCCCATCCAATCAGAGCACAGCCAAGCTCCCACCCAATCAGTTCAAACCCCCACTAGCAGTTAAAAGGAAGAAACAGCTGCGATCACACATTGCTCCCAGAAGCACGAAGCTGAAGCCTGAAGATGACGAATGAGACTTCGTCGAAACGTCGCCAAGACACTTCCAATTTTACACGGGAGAAAACCCGAACAACCAAAGACCTATATATATATATATATATATATATATGTATGTATGTCTGTCTGTCTGTCTGTCTGTCTGTCTGTCTGTCTGTCTGTCTGTCTTTGGTTATTCGGGTTTTCTCCCACGTAAAATTTATTTATTTATTTATTTTATTTAATTTTTATACCGCCCTTCTCCCGAAGGACTCAGGGCGGTGTACAGGCATAATAAAAACCAGCAATACAATATACAAATTTAAAATCCAATTTAAAAAACTTATTTAAATTAGCCCAATGATTAAAATTTACTCTACTAAAACCCCATTTAAAATTAATAAATTTAAGATTTAAAATCCCAATTTAAGCCAGCCCCGCGCGGATAAAAAGATGAGTCTTGAGTTCGCGACGAAATGTCCGAAGGTCAGGAATTTGGCGTAAGCCCGGGGGAAGCTCGTTCCAGAGTGTGGGAGCCCCCACAGAGAAGGCCCTTCCCCTGGGGGCCGCCAGCCGACATTGTTTGGCGGACGGCACCCTGAGAAGTCCCTCTCTGTGGGAGCGTACGGGTCGGTGGGAGGCGTATGGTAACAGCAGGCGGTGTCTTGGAAGTGTCTTGGCGACGTTTCGATGAAGTCTCATTCGTCATCTTCAGGCTTCAGCTTCGTGCTTCTGGGAGCAATGTGTGATTGCAGCTGTTTCTTCCTTTATATATATATAAAGGAAGAAATAGCTGCATATTAGCTGCATAATAGCTGCATGAAATATATATATAAAGGAAGAAATAGCTGCAATCACACATTGCTCCCAGAAGCACGAAGCTGAAGCCTGAAGATGACGAATGAGACTTCATCGAAATGTCGCCAAGACACTTCCAATTTTACGCGGAGAAAACCCGAATAACCAAAGACCTACATACAAACACCCGTGAAAACCTCAGAATATATATATATTCTGGGAGTTGAAGTCCTCCAGGCTTAAAGTTGCCAAGGTTGGAGACCCCTGGACTAGAAGACCTTCAAGGCAGTGGTGGGATTCAAGTAATTTAACAACCGGTTCTCTGCCCTAATGATTTCTTCCAACAACCAGTTTGCCAAACTGCTCAGAAAGTTAACAATCGGTTCTCCCGAAGTGGTGCGAACTGGCTGAATCCCACCACTGCTCCAAGTTCCCTTCCATCTCTGTTCTATATTCTGTAAAACGTCTGCCATGTGGGCAGTGTTGTGACTCAGGTTCCTGGACTCGGACTCCTGGACTCGGATGATTCAGAAAGTGAGGAAGAAAACCTGGCAAGGCCTGCTTCTCCTGGGCCCTCTCCCTCCCTGGCACCCACCCAAAGGGAAGAGGAGTGGCCGGCAAGGCCTGATTCTCCCGGGCCTTCTTCTGATTTGGCAACGCCCCAAGAACAATTTTGGCTTGATGCAAGACTGCGCAGATGTGACCAGCGCGCGCAGCAGTGGAGGCGTTGGGACAAAGTCAAAGAATGATGAGTCATGCAGTGACACCTACAGAGGCTATAAAAGCAGGAGGCGGAACTTCCTGGCTTTTTGTCTTGGACAAAGCAGAGAATTTGCGCGGGCAAACTGTATCAATGGAGGGAAGAATATCTTAGTAAGTAACTCTGGCCTTATCTATAATTTCCTAGTTATCTCCAGAGACATGGCAGGTTCGTAGGTAGACGTGGCCAGAACATTTATCTATGTAAATAAACTAGAAAAGAAGGCCTTTGACTGACTCTTTGTTGGGAGTTTTGGGGGAGGGAAACAGAACAGGCAGATAACTCTAGTTTTTGCAATTCATCTACATCTGGACTGTATCTGGGGGAACTGGGAGGCTAACTGAAATGATTAGTTAGACTTAGACAGCTAAGCTGATGGTTTTGACTCGTGTCTCCCCTGCAGAGTATTTGGTTGCTGAGGAGTTAAAGAGGGGAAAAAAAGAAAGAAAATAATCAGGGAAAGATAATAATAAACCACTTCTATAACACTACAAACGAAACTGCACTGATGCAATTTTGGAAGACAAACTCAGCTCAGGGGTGTCATTACTTTTAGAGAACGGAAATAAACCTTCTCACAGGCTTTCTTCCTTGATTTATACTGATAGTTTGGATGATTTGGGTATTTATTTGCATATTTTTATTAAGCCGTAACTGTTCTGTTTATTTTAGTTTAGCCTCTTTTGTCTGCATCAATAGCCACCTTGATTGCGGTGGCAGATTTTTTTTTTTTTTAAAAAGGATACAAATCATATGATAAATAAACATAATAAAAGCCAAAAAAAAAAAAAAAATTAGGGTAGAATCTTTTCACCTGACATTTAGATTTCTCTGGATTTGAGGACAAGGTGATTCAGTGCTATGAACCAAACATTTACTGCCTGAAATTGTATAACCAAGATACATGTTTACCACTTTATAAAATCTAGGACACAAACCTCTGCTAGCGCACCAGTTATGAATCTTAGAAAAGGTTTTTTTTCAGGGCTCCAATCTCTAAATTATAATCGACAGATATGTCCCGTTGAAGTGGTGTAAATCTCACATTGAAACTGACAACTGTTAAGTACAAATAGGAATGAACTCTCTCTGGTAGGAGATGCCTTAACAAATAGGAGCGGCTTTCAATTTCCTAAATACCAGTGAATTCTTTAAATGGTAGGCAGACAGAGGAGGAGGAGGGAGGGAGGGAGGGAAGAGAAGAGAGAATCTTCTCCTCATGGGTCCCAGTAAAAGTCATGTCATCAAAGAAGCGAAGGGAGGGAGGGAGGCAGTTATTGACTCCCACAGAAATTTCCTTTCATTGTTGCTTCTAGCAAATGATTTTCTTTGGGGCTCTGGCAACAAGAAATTGTTAAACTCCATTTGCCCTTCTTTGTCTATTATCACTCAAGGAAGGAAGGGAGGGAGGGAGGGAGGGAGGGAAGGGAAGGAATGAGAAAGGAAGGGAAGGAGGGAGGGAGGGAGGGAGGGGGAAGGAGAGGGAGGGAAGGAATGAGAAAGGGAGGAAGGGAGGGAGGAGGGAGGGAAGGAATGAGAAAGAAAGGAAGGGAGGGAGGAGGGAAGGAAGAAGGAAGCAAGAAAGCAAAGGAGAGAGGGAAGGGGAAGGGAAGGGAAGGGAGGAGAGGGAAGGGAGGGGAAGAAAGGAATGAGAGAGGAGGAGAAGGAGAAGGAAGGAAGGAGGAGGAGGAGGAAGGAATGAAAAGAAAGAAAGGAAGGAAGGGAGGGAGGGAGGGAGGGAGGGAGGGAGGGAGGGAGGGAGGGAGGGAGGGAAGGAAGAAGGATGCAAGGAAATAAGGGAGGGAGGAAAGGCGAAGGGGAAGGGAAGGGAAGGGAGAGAAAGGAGAGAAAGAAGGAAAGAAGGGATGAAGCAAGGAAGCAAGCAAGCGAGGGAAGGAAACGAGGGAGGGAGGGAGGGAAGGAAGAAGGAAGGAAAGGAAAACATTGCATTTATATAATTCACTTGTTTCAAATCATTGAATAACGATGACAATGTTTTAGTTATTGCCTGTTGCTAGAGATTTAATGGTTTTGTTTTTCTGGAAGTATTTTATTCATCATTTCATGTTAAAGGAAAGAGGGAAGGGGTAAAGAAAGAAATCAAGATGAATTGCAAAAGGCAAAATTTGATGTAAGTAGAGAATCCAATGACAGAATTTGCTTTCCCGGGTCTTTGGGGCAGTGCAGTTCTCTCTCCCCTGTTTAAAAACCTGTTGGAATTTTGCCACAGAGGGAATTACGTCTAATAGTGTTGCTTGGCCTCTGGAGCAGAGGCAGCAAGATATTAGCCTAAATGTTAATTTAGAAAACTAGATTAAAAAAAAATACCTGAGGGAAAATTGCAGATTATTAAGTCTTAGTACCAGGAAAGAGGGTTTCATTTCCCCCCATGCACACACTCATGTTTTCAAGATAAATAATGAAAATAATAATAATTAAAAAAAAACAGAGTAAGTCTGCAGAAAGTGTGAACTATTTAATTATTTCAATTCTCTTGAATAAACTAGGAGTTTTGTATCTGAGTTGTTAAACTATGGTCAGCTTCTGTACGACAACAAAAAAAAAGAGAGAGAGGAGAATTTGAGTTAAAAACTCCTTTTCCATTACCCCAGCCTCGTGGAAGAAAGTAGATGCCGTAATTGTAGCTTGTCATGATCGTTTTAACAACCTCACTTGTTAAAACTTTTTATTTTATTTTATTTCCTGCAATCCTGTTTCCTAGAGAATTCATTTTTTTTTTTGCCATACCTGGGAATTTGTGCTTCTCCTTCCTTCCTTGCTCGCCTGAAGATCATTATTTCTGACAATTAGCTCAGCACTTACGAATTCAAGTTGTCACCTGCTCCTTACAGTTGCCAACACCGTGGCTGGCAGCTGTACGCTGGTGTAATTCCCTGTGACTGAGAAATAAATAATTTAAACGGGAGGGAGTTAAATACATTATATATGGTATACAGCATCCTGAAGAGCACAGTCGTGTCCAAATAAGCAAATTTGAGCTCTTCAGTCCAGTGCCTGTTGTGGCTCTACTATCTCCAGCAGCTTTTCTCCTCACATAATGAGCAACACCAACAGGTTAGCAGAGGTTGAGTTTCCATGCAGTGGAATGCAAACCTTGCCAATTAGTAAAAGTTACCTCAGGCTGAGCTTCTGAGGGCCTGTCAGAAGGAAGACGGCATAGATATACATATGTATATTTTTGCCTACAGAGATGGGCCAAAATCAATGGGTGGGAATATTTATTGATTTGTGCTCAGAAGCCAAGAAGCCAAAATGGAAAGGGAGTAGGTTTCAGTTAATTATTAAGGAGGAACTTCTAAACTATCAGAGATGTTTAAGATGGAAATAATAATTTCAGTGAACTTCCACCTCCCTCTCTTGTTCTTCCTCTTCTTATTCTTCCTCCTCTTCCTCTCCTTCCTCCTTCTCTTCTTCTTCATCCTCCTCTTCTCCTCTTCTTCTTCTCCCTCATCTTTTTCTTTTTTTCTGTCCTTCTTTTCTCCCTCTCCTCCTCCTCCTCCTCCTTCGCCTCCTCATTCTCTTCTGTCAGTGGTCGTACCCAAGTTCTTTACTGTTCCCTGCTGATACAACAATCTTTTATTTATTTATTTTTTATTTACTTTATTTTTCACAACAATATATATAATCATAAGCATGAAATTACTATACAATATATATATATATATATATATATATATATATATATATATATATATATATATATATATATATATATATATATATATATATATATTATTATTATTATTATTATTATTATTATTATTATTATTATTATTATTATTATTTATTGGATTTATAAACCGCCCTTCTCCCGAAGGACTCATATAAGTATGACTATGCAATAACTATATTAATTGGATATAACGAAAGGAAACAATAGGATGGGAACGGTAGGCACGCTTGTGCTCTTATGCATGCCCCTTAATTGGATACAATCATTGTATCCAATTAATTGGATACAATCAAAGGATATATTAGGACAGGAACGGTAGGCATGTTGGTGCTCTTATGCACGCCCCTTACAGACCTCTTAGGAATCTTCATAGCACAGAGAAGAAAGCTGAGAAGGTACCAAGTCAAACCAAACCCAGGAAGATGCGATGAAAATGAGGTCAGGATCCCGGCAGTAGCACGGTGGTTTTCTAGGGAATGAGGCAATACACTCCAAAGAGAACCCCAAATTAAGAGACTGCAAAGTACCAATCTGGATGGGGGAGGAAAAAAGATGTTCAGGGTAGCTGCAACCTCGAATCTCTCAGGATATACCTAGCAGGTTAGAAGGTTATAGCTTTAGTCTGGCAAGATTCTGTCCATTAGGCATAAGCAAAGAAGGATTGGATTTGGTGCAAATGGTACGAATGGTTAGAAAATAGGCAAGATAAGAAAACTGAATAACAAAGTAAAATGTAGATGAAATAAAGAACAATAGATGAATAAGAGTAAAATAAGATAGAATTAAAATATGTATAAATAATAGGAATGGACTGCCTTGAAATAGCTGATAAATAGTGATATGCATATGTTAATGTTGAATGTCTTGTCTTTTGTCTTTAATGTGTATAAAATAAAAAACTTTATTTAAAAAAAAAGAATTCAGTGTTGGGATTCTACTGCTCAGGCGAACCGTTAGCTCTGACATTCAGCCGTGAGGAAACCGGTTCGCTCCAAGTTTGAAATGGGCCCACCCGCCCACCTCTGCATTATACTCGCCTATATTTCCATTACTGAAGCCCAGCTGATCAGCACGGCAGAGTGGATTGCCGCGCCTTAGCTATTTTCCTCGCCGGCTGCAATGCGGAAGGTGACTTTTCTCGAAACTGCGCACGCGCGTGCAGCGAACCGGTTGTTAAACCGGTAGGATCCCACCACTGATTGGGTTCAATTGGATTTCATGGTGTTGTCTTTGGGCTTAGGGCTGACAGGAGGGAGATAGTTCAATATCTGTTGGGCCTCTGGTGGCTCAGCAGACTAAGTCTGTCTGTTATAAACACAGCTGCTTGCAATTACTGCAAGTTCAAGTCCCACCAGGCCCAAGGTTGACTCAGCCTTCCATCCTTTATAAGGTAGGTAAAATGAGGACCCAGATTGTTGGGGGGGCAATAAGTTGACTTTGTATATAATATACAAATGGATGAAGACTATTGCTTAACACAGTGTAAGCCGCCCTGAGTCTTCGGAGAAGGGCGGGATATAAATGCAAATTAAAAAAATTGATAGATTTGGTCAAATTAAGGAAAAGATAAAGTTGAGAAGGGAAGAATTTAGTCTGTGGATTGGGCTAAATTGGACTCACAAGGTATGCTTATTTAGGCTACTCAAGTTGGAACACTCCTTCTTGGAAATTCACACCTCTTTCAAAAAAATGATCTTTGTGATGGGATAAAAAGGTTTTTTTCCGAGGACTAGATTGCTTGCTTAAATGAAATATCTTGTGGAGGATGAGCCAGAAAATGAAGTGATGATCCTAGGTTTCTGGCACTATGTTGATAGATGACCTAGAACAGGGGTGTCAAACTGGATTTCTTCAAGGGCTGGATCAGCATTGTAGTTCTCCATGAGCTGGCTGAGGGAGGGAGATGGGATGGACGCCTCCTGAAGCCAAAATGGGGTGTGGAGGAGGCCTCGCATGGCCCCCCGGGGCCCTGTTTTTAGCCTGGATGGCCTCCTGCAAAAGGCCAAAATACGGTGCAGGGGGCTACCCCAGGGGTGAAATGCTCCCGGTTCAGACCGGATCAGTTGATCCGGTAGCAATGGCGGTGGATGGTTCGAAGAACCGGTAGCAAAAATCCCTGCCCACCCCCCATGCCCAGCTGAGCCACGCGACCGTCAGAGCCTCTTTTTTTTTTACTTTTAAAAGCATTTTTTTAACAACTTCTTCAACCGAAGAGGTTGTAAAAAATGCTTTTATAAAGGGTTAAAACAAGGCTCTGATGATCCTGATAGACTATCAGAGGTGCCTGATAGTCAGAAGCTTTTTATTATTATTTTTAAAAGCATTTTTTTAAAGGTAAAAAGCTGAAGGCTGCTACGCAAAAAATGGCAGATGTAGGCAAAAAAGCGGAGGGTCATTTGAGAGAGAGAGAGAGAGAAAGAAGGAAGGAAGGAAGGAAGGAAGGAAGGAAGGAAGGAAGGAAGGAAGGAAGGAAGGAAGGAAAGAAAGAAAGAAAGAAAGAAAGAAAGAAAGAAAGAAAGAAAGAAAGAAAGAAAGAAAGAAAGAGGGAGGGAGGAAAAAGGAGAGGAAGGAAGGACTATAAACCTGGCACTAGACGCAGCCTCAGAGGATAATCCAGGGCTAGAAGGGACCTGGAGGTCATCTAGTCCAACCCTTCTCCAGCAGGACATTGTTAGTGAGTTTATGTTTTTTGATCCCCCGGTCACATGGTTACATAGCCACGCCCACCCAATCACATGAACCCACCACCACCAAGCCACGCCCACCAAGCCACACCCACAGAACCGGTAGCAAAAAAAATAGATTTCACCCCTGGGCCACCCCGATTTTGGCTGCCAGAGGACAAGTCTTTTGCTATTTTCAAGCCGGCCCCACAGGCCAGATTTAAGCACCCGCTGGGACAGATCTGACCTGCGGGCCTTGATTTTTGACATCCGTGACCTAGAAGAAGGATGCCATCATGAAGAAACATCTTAGAAGGATATAGGATCTTTAAGCTGATTACACTAGGCGTGTTAAAACTAGACCTAGACATAACCGTATTATTTCCTAACTTTTTAAGAAACTGCTCCGTTAGCTAAGACAATTAGAAACCAAGCAAGGAGGAACGAGTCGTCTGTCTCTCCAGTGTAACACCTTTCCACTTTGCTAATTTGATTTGCTCAGTCAGTAACTTTATCTCCTGCTTGTAGGGGATGCAATAATCCAAAGCAAAATGTCATTGTGCACCATTGCCTAGGGGACTGCTGACAAAATGTTGTGCTACAGCTATTCAAAGCTGTTTGTGCAGGAAATCTATTCCTAAGTATCTCCTCCACTTCAAACTTTGCTTTTCCGAAGCATGAAGACCCACAGGGACCCAGCACAAGGGAACATCTGAACTTTCTTTCCCCATACAATGAGTGTATTAAGAGACCTGAGCCTGACTTGTAAAAGTTATTAATCTTCATAGAATAGAATTCTTTATAGAACAGAATTCTTTATTGGCACAAGGAATTTGTCTTAGCTGTAGATGCTCTCAGTGTACCTAAGGAGGATAAAATACATTCATCAAGAATAAAAAGATACAACACTTAGTGATAGTCAAGGTTACTAATAAGCTATCAAGTCGTACTAGGAAACTAATAGAAACAATATAATTGAAAGATACAAGCAACATGGTACTAGTAATAAGAGGGAAGAGATAGATACTAGTAAGGAAGAGAAGAATAATAGTAATACAGTCTTAGTAAATTATTTGATAGTGTTGTGGGAATTATTTGTTTAGCAGAGTGATGGCCTTTGGGAAAAAACTGTTCTTGTGTCTTGTTGTTCTGGTGTGCAGTGCTCTATAGCGTCGTTTTGAGGGTAGGAGGGTAGGAGTTGAAACAGTTGATGTCCTGGATGTGAGGGATCTGCAAATATTTTCACGGCCCTCTTCTTGATTCGTGCAGTATACAGGTCCTCAATGGAAGGCAGGTTGGTAGCCATTGTTTTTTCTGTAGTTCTAATTATCCTCTGAAGTCTGGGTCTGTCTTGTTGGGTTGCAGAACCAAACCAGACAGTTATGGAGGTGCAGAGGACAGACTCAATAATTCCTCTGTAGAACTGGATCAGCAGCTCTTTGGCCAGTTTGAGTTTTCTGAGTTGGCACAGAAAGAACATTCTTTGTTGAGCTTTTTTGATGACGTTTTTGATGTTAGGTCTCCGTTTTAAGTCTTGAGATATGATAGAACCTAGAAACTTGAAGGACTGTACTGTTGATACTGTGTTGTCTAGTATTGTAAGTATATTGTCTAGTATTCATGGAAAATATGTGGAATTTCAAACACTGGCTCTCGTTTTCTGTGACAATTTGATTTTTGGAATGTGTTCTTTCTCCTCTCCCATGGCTTCTTTTCTCCTTGGGTCTGTTTTATTTCAAATGTTGTTGAGCTTTTTAAATCATGATGACTTTTGCAAAAATGCATAATGAAAAATGGTAGTGTGATCTCCAGGATAATCAGACTTATATTGAAAACCAAGAAATAGATTGGGAACTAGTTATGTTTAGCCTAAGGGTGAGAAGGCTTAGGGGAGATAGGATAAGGTAAAGGTAAAGGTTCCCCTTGCACATATGTGCTAGTCATTCCCAACTCTAGGGGGTGGTGCTCATCTCCGTTTCAAAGCCGAAGAGCCAGCACTGTCCAAAAATGTCTCTGTGGTCATGTGGCAGGCATGACTCAATGCCAAAGGTGCACGGAACGCTGTTACCTTCCCACCAAAAGTGGTTCCTATTTTTTTCTACTTGCTTTTTTTACGTGCTTTCGAACTGCTAGGTTGGCAGAAGCTGGGACAAGTAAAGGGAGCTCACCCCATTATGCAGCACTAGGGATTCAAACCACCGAACTGCCGACCTTTCAATTGACAAGCTCAGCGACTTAGCCACATGAGCCACCGTGTCCCGGAGATAGGATAACCATCTTCAAATACTTGAAGAGCTTCTACAGGGAAAAGGGAATCAATTTATTCTCCATGACATCTGAGGGTTTCAAGAAGCAATGGGTGGAAGCTTGTGAAAGAGATCTCCAACCTGGAAAGGAGACACTTCCTACAGTGAGAACTATCAACCAGTGGAGGAAAACTGTTCCAGTGAGGGCAATTAACCAGTGGAACAGCTTGTCTTCAGACATTATAGTTCCTTCATTACTGGAGGTTTTTAAGAAGAGACTGAACAGTCACTTGTTTGAAACGGTATAGGACCGTGACGGCGAACCTACAGCACATGTGCCGGAAGTGGCACGCAGAGCCATCTCTCCGGGCACACGAGCCGTCGTCTGTTGCTATTCCTGGTTCCGGTGCGCTGGGCAGTTAGTGTTCACATGCGCGGAAGCACTGGAAACCGGAAAAGCAGTCACTCGGTGTGCATGCGCATGCTGGGAAAATGATCTTCCAGTTTCTGGCATGCATGCACGCTCAAAAACCAGCTGACCGGTGCACATGCATGTGCCAGAAACCGGAAGTTCATCTTCCTGGTGCATGTATGCACATCGGGAGGTTGCTTCTCCAGTTTCCAGCATGCACACACGCTCCTGTTTCAGCACTCGGTGGCGAAAAGGTTTGCCAACACTGGTATAGGACCTCCTGCTTGAGCAGGGGGCTGGACTAGAATACTTCCAAGGTCCCTTCCAGCTCTATTCTGATTCGTAGTAGCTTGTCTCCCAGAGTTATGGTGTCGTGTCCCACTCCACCTCTGATGGCCGGGTCGGGGAAGTCCGTATCAAGCATGGCTGCAAAGCCTCTGCAGCTTTGCCAAAGTTCTGTCAGAGTTCTCAGGGCAGGCAGGAGACCAGGATGTGACTTCAGCAATCCAAGTTAGATTTTGCCTGACTCAAAGAATGCCAGAAAGCAGATCCTTTATATAGGCCATGGGGTGTGGCTCCATGACTCAGCACTTATCCAGGCCTGCCCCTCCCTTTCTTTTGCTGACGTCGCCTCTCCACTCTCCGGAAGCGTGGGTCCCTCCAGCCTCCAGCTGTTGGCAATTCCAGCTCGTGACTGGCTTCATATTCCCCAGGCTCACATGCTCTGGGGGAGGGGCCCAGCTGCTCCGTTTGTCCGGGCATGGTGCCAGGACTGGGGGCTGGAGGCATGTCAGGCCATACATCTTGCTCAGACTGTCCGAGCATGGTGCCAGGACTGGGGGCTGGAGGCATGCCAGGACATTCTTCTGTACTATCAGTGTCTGGCAGGAGATGAGAGGGGCCCAGCTGCGGAGAGGGGGGCGAGCGAGGCACAACATATGGGTACATCATCACTGGATGTTTTCCAGAAAATAAATTGGACAACCAGTTGGCCAGGATGATATAAGAACTGGCTGGGGTTGGGTTAGAAGATCTCCAGGTCCCTCCTACCTCTATCATTCTATGATTATATCTATGCTCAGCAAATAGGTTGCTTAATTTTCAGTTCAGCTGTGGTAGCATCTCAAACACTGTCAGTCATTGTGATGCAGTTGTGATGTTAGAATAGAATAATAGAGTTGGAAGGGACCTTGGAGGTCTTCTACTCCAACCCCCCTGCTCAGACAGGAAACCCTATTCCATTTCAGACAAATGGTTGTCCAATCTCTTCATAAAAACTTCCAGTGTTGGGGCATTCACAACTTCTGGAGACAAGTTGTTCCACTGGTTAATTGTTCTAACTGTCAGGAAATTTCTCCTTTGTTCTGGGTTGCTTCTCTCCTTCATTAGTTTCCATCCATTGCTTCTTGTCCTTCTGCTTTGGAGAATAGCGTGACTCTTTCTTCTTTGTGGCAACCCCTGAGATATCGGAACACATTCTTGGTGTAGTGTATAAGTCTAGCATGGATGGCCTAGAGGTGGAGCTCTTGCCTCAAAATTGGGTTTTGAGTTCATGAAGTTGTGAGTTCGATCCTAGGTAGAGGCAGATGTAGGATCTCCTGCTTGGGCAGGGGGTTGGACTAGATGACCTGCAAGGTCCCTTCCAACTCTGTTAATCTGTTAAAGCTTCTCTTGATCGTTCAACTAACCTACTCATGTAAAAGTGTCAGTTCTTCAATAGTCAGTTTAGACATTCTCTAACTTAGCCATAGCTATCCAGTTGAGTTACTTAAAATAAGTGTTTTCCTCACATTTTCCAATCTAGCAACTATTGTGAAATAAAACAACCATACTAGGTGAACAGTATGTCTGGATGGCAGGTGAAAGCATGACTGAAATATTTTTTTAAAAAAAATTGTTTCTGATTCCCTTTTTGCTTTGATTTGACCTTTATCGGCTCAATAATATAACTTGACTTCATTCCAAATATTAGCACAGAAGACCGTAGAATTTTTCAGAACGTCATTTGTGTTCAGTGAATGGTAAAATATGCACCTATTAATCACTAATCCTAAACTCTCCTTCCAAAGCACAGTTGTTAAGCTCAAAAGATATATATATATGTGTGTGTGTGTGTGTGTGTGTGTGTGTGTGTGTGTGTGTGTATATATATATGTAGGTCTTTGGTTATTTGGGTTTTCTCCCGCATAAAATTGGAAGTGTCTTGGCGACGTTTCGACGAAGTCTCATTCGTCATCTTCAGGCTTCAGCTTCGTGCTTCTGGGAGCTTCTTCGTGCTCCCAGAAGCACGAAGCTGAAGCCTGAAGATGACGAATGAGACTTCGTCAAACGCCGCCAAGACACTTCCAATTTTACGCGGAGAAAACCAATAACCAAAGACCTATATATATATATATATATATATATATATATATATATATATATATATATATATATATATATATATATATATATATATATATATATATATATATATATATATATAAAGAGGAAAGCCCTCATTATGAAACCACTTTTTCTGTTCCTATTTCTTTTCCTATTTTTTTTTATCCTACGAAAAACATAACCTAGGACAAAGTAAACAAAAACCTGGCAGTCGTGTAAAACAAAGATGAAATAGTCCGTAGCAAAATCAAAGAGGAAGAGAAAACCAAAAAAAAAAAGAAAGAAAGAAAGAAAACTTTCAAATCCATTTCTACAGTATGTGTAAATTTTATAACTTCATTGTTGTTAGTTGCAAAGTCCTGTCCGACCCATCGCGACCCCATGGACAACATTCCTCCATGCCTTCCTGTCCTCTACCATCCTCTGGAGTCTGTTTAAGCTCACGCGTACTGCTTCAGTGACTCCATCCAGCCACCTCATTCTCTGTCATCCCGTTCTTCTTTTGCCCTCAATCGTTCCCAGCATTAGGCTCTTCTCCAGAGAGTCCTTCCTTCTCATTAGGTGGCCAAAGTACTTGAGTTTCATCTTCAAGATCTGGCCTTCTCAAGAGCAGTCAGGGTTGATCTCCTCTAGGACTGAGTTGTTTGTTCGCCTTGCAGTCCAAGGGACTCGCAGGAGTCTTCTCCAGCACCAGAGTTCAAAGGCCTCAATTCTCTGGCGCTCAGTCTTCCTTATGGTCCAACTTTCACAGCCATCCATTGCAACTGGGAAAACCAGAGCCTTGACTATACACACTTTTGTTGTCAGGGTGATGTCTCTGCTTTTTAGTACGCTGTATAACTTACAAGTGCCAAATTAAAACTTTGACGCTTCTTCACAAGGTCACCCTATTTGCATAGAACAATGCCTTCATATTTTTAATCTTTGGTGAACCTTTCCTGTGTAAATTTGTGCCTTGCAGAAGATCCATTCCCATTTCATCTGTTACCATTTCATAGATGTTATTCAGATTTTTGTCTTACATTATACCTAAGACTGGATACAGCCCTTTACACAGATTTTTTTTTTATGATTAATCCAAAAATTATTCATATTACTGAGGGAAAAAAATCCCAACATCTTTTCTTGTTGGCAATCAGAATCAGAATAGAGCTGGAAGGGACCCTGGAGGTCTTCTAGTCCAGCCCCCTGCTCAAGCAGGAGATCCTATACTATATCAGACAAGTATCTGGTTTCTTCTTAAAAACCTACAGTGATGAAGCACCCACACTTTCTGAAGGCAACTTCTGTTCCACTACTTAATTGTCCTCACTGTTAGGAAGTTTCTTCTTAATTCCAGGTTGCTTCTCTCCTTGATTGGTTTCCATACCTTGTTTCTTGTCTTGCCCTCTGGTGCTTTGGAAAATAGTTTGACCCAGGGGTGGGTTTTACTTACCTTTACTACTGGTTTGCAATGGGAGCGCAGGCGAAGATTGTCAATTATGACATCCAGGCGGGTGGGTGGAGCCTCCCATTGCTTTTACTACCAGTTCTATAGAACAGGACAGAACCGGGAGCAACCCACCACTTCATCCTTGTAGGAGCCCCTCATATATTAGAACACTACTATCATGTCTCCTTTAGTCCTTCTTTTCATTAGACTAGACATGCCCAATTCCTGTAACCATTCTTCATATGTTTCAGCCTCCAGTCGCCTAATTATTTTTGTTGCTCTTCTCTGCACTCTTTCCAAAGTCTCAACATCTTTTTTTATATTCTGGCAGTGGCGGGTTGCTATTGGTTCTCCCCGGTTCGGACAAACTGGTAGTAGAGGCAGCGGAAAGCTCCACCCACACGCCCGAACATCATAAAATACGCTCTGCGTATGCTTTGAACCTGTAGCAAAGGTAAGTGAAACCGACCACTTCTTTATGGTGACCAGAGCTAGATGCAGTATTCCAAGTGTAGTCTTACTAAGGTTTTTTTTTTTTGTGGGTTTTTTTTTAAGGTCCTTGGTGTTCTCTGATCTTGGTTGTTTCTTGCAGACATTTCATTACCAATTAGGTAACATTATCAATGCAAGATAGGCCCACCAGCATGAAACGTTTTTCAGTACAGATTGACAGGAAAAAAATATATGAGCGTGCTGAAATTTGTAGATGACTTTAATGATGTTGGACCAGACAAATATTATACAAAGTGGTCAACTGCTTCATAAATTCCAAAGTATGTACCCTATGAAAATATGTGGGTTTATATATGGATGCATTAGGGGGGAAAAGGGAGTCAGAAATAATGCATTTCCTTCTGGAAAAAACCCTTGTGAAATGCAATGCATGGAAACAGATTAGGACTGTGCTTCTGACAATTCGTTCAAGCAGAGAGGTCAAACGCAACTTGCAAGCTGATAAAATGAAATCAAGCAAAGACAAAACAAACAGACAAACATAACTTGTTTGGAATCAAAACATGACAGTGGCCTATAGCTGTAGTTGCACTGAGCTATTACGATCCAGTCCATAACCTGGATTTTTTCCCCTAACATATTCCTTGTTTATTATTCCAACCTTATCTTCCAGTGAGTAAATAAGGCTTCTTTCTTGATCAAGTATTCAGCTTAACAATTAGCAGGATTCCTGCAGCACACGGGGTATTTGTTTGTTTGTTTGTTTGTTTGTTTATTTAGTCAAATACATATTAAATAATATATATAAGTATAAGCATGAATTGAATACATAAAATGAATACAACTAAAGGGAACATTAGGACAGGAACGATAGGCACGCTGGTGCTCTTATGCATGCCCCTTACAGACTTCTTAGGAATGGGGTGAGGTCAACAGTAGACAGTCTTCGGTTGAAGTTTTGGGGATTTTGGGATGAGATCACGGAGTCAGGTAATGCATTCCAGGCATTAACAACTCTGTTACTGAAGTTATATTTTCTGCAATCGAGATTGGAGCGGTTCACTTTAAGTTTGAATCTATTGTGTGCTCGTGTATTGTTGTAGTTGAAGCTGAAGTCATCATTGACAGGAAGGACATTGTAGCAGATGATTTTATGAGCTATGCTCAGGTTATACCGAAGGCGGCGTAGTTCTAAATTTTTTAAACCCAGAATTTCAAGTCTGGTGGCATAAGGTATTTTCTTGAAAGCCGAGGAGTGGTGGGCTCTTCTTGTGAAGTATTCAGCTGGTTTGGACTGGTTTGCCCGAACAGGTAGCGGATATTGCATCGGCTCTATGCCATCCTATTTAAGCGCGTTTTTCAGGCTGGGGTGCATATGCGGAAGGCGCGCACACCAGCAAAGCACATGCGCGGAAGGTCGGGTGCGTGCGTGCGCACGTTCACATTTGCGAACTGGTAAGGAAAGTGGTAAGGCGAACTGGTAAGGAAACTGGTAAGGGACGCGGTGGCTCAGGGGCTAGGATGTTGAGCTTGTCAATCGAAAGGTCGGCAGCTCAGCAGTTCAAATCCCTAGTGCTGCCGTGTAATGGGGTGAGCTCCCGTTACTTGTCCCAACTTCTGCCAACCTAGCAGTTTTGAAAGCATGTAAAAATGCAAGTAGAAAAAATAGGGACCACCTTTGGTGGGAAGGTAACAGCGTTCCGTGCGCCCTTGGCGTTGAGTCATGCCGGCCACAGAGACGTCTTTGGACAATGCTGGCTCTTCAGCTTTGAAATGGAGATGAGCACACACACCCTAGAGTCGGCAACGACTAGCACGTATGTGTGAGGGGAACCTTTACCTTTACCTTTAAGGAAAGTAAGTGAATACCACCCCTGCCTTGCAGGATCAATTTAACTGCATATGTCCCCCTTAAAATCTGGAGAAGGAGAACATTCTTACTTCTCGGAGGTTATAGTTATGTTTTTTGTTATTCTGGCTGCATGAGACCCAAAGAACATCGGAGTCAACAGTTTGCCAAGTAACCTGTGTTTAGAGAAAGCACTATAACCTTGCCTGAGACGCCGGACTTTCAGAATGATAGACGGAAAAAAAAATATCGATGCCTGCCTGAGATCCTAGCAGCGAAAATTACGAAGAAGGCATACATATGTTTGATGCATGAGCCGCTGAAGGCAAAATGCTATGTTAGTATCATTTCATTATGAATTAAGTAGCTCATTTTCAGGATCTTTGTTTCGGTTTTAACCCTTGCATGGTCCATTGTGTTTGAATACACTATGTAATCAGTGGTGGGATTCAAATAATTTAGCAACCGGTTCTCTGCCCTAATGACCATCTGGGTGGGTGTGGCCAAGGAGTTTGACAGGCAACACTCAGCCTCCTGCACCTCCCCTTGGGAGAAAAATGGGCTGCGGGGGAGATGCGCTGCACCCACCCAATACCGTATTTTGGGCCTAGGAGGCCTCCCTGAAGCCTCCTGAGAGCAAAAATGGGGCACAGGGGAGGCATGCAATGCCCCCTATCCCCATTTTGGGCCTAGTAGGCCTCCCTGCACTTATCTGGGAGGCAAAATGGGGCATGTGGAAACTCCTGGAAGGGGCAGGTCAAGGAGGGGAGGGGCCAGCCAGCAATTTAACTACCGATTTGCCCGAACCGGTTCTAATCGGCTGAATCCCACCAATGCATGTAGTTAGTTATAATCTGATATTCTTTTACTTCTTGTTGGTTTAGGATTATCACAGAGAAAAATCTTCCAGACCAGATGCTCAGAGATGAGTAGCATCTTACAATGGACCCTAACATTTCCAAAATTTAATGCAAGATATTAATAAATTTTCTTTTAAAAAAGATTCATCCTAAGAATTCTTCCTTTCTGTAGACTAACAACAACAACAACAACAACAACAACAACAACAACAACAACAACATAGTTGGAAGGGACCTTGGAGGCCTTCTAGTCCAACCCCCTGCCCAGGCAGGAAACCCTACACCATCTCAGACAGATGATTATCCAACATTTTCTTAAAAAATTCCAGTGTTGGAGCTTTTACAACTTCTGCAGGCAAGTTGTTCCACTTACTAATTGTTCTAACTGTCAGGAAATCTCTCCTTAGTTCTAAGTTGCTAGTTTCTTTGATTAGTTTCCACCCATTGCTTCTTGTTCTACCCTCAGAGAAAGAGAATTAAATTATGTGAGTGAGCCTTCAAAAATTAATCCCTAATCTACTTTGACATCACAGACTCTCTGCTATCTTCATTGTGTGCTAATATTCTTTTATCAGTAGAACATTACTAATTGATTCCTATCACACAAATACGCACAAGGAACGTGCCAACAAAACAAAACAAAAATCTGATTATTGACTTGCCTGGGCAGCTTTTTTTCTTTTCTTTTTTTAAAGGATTCTTCAATTATCTGCAGTATAATTAAATGAAGATATTTGATAAATGTTCAGACCCACTATTTCCATCCCCAGTTTTAATAAACAAGTCACTTAAAGGGCTGGATTTTCTTTGAACTCCAAGGTAGAGAATGCAAGGAAAGCATCTATAAATTAACATCTCTGTTGTTGTTTTTTATCACTCCTCGCTGATAGAACAGTAATGATATGTCTTATTGATTTATATCTATAACAACAAAAGAGCTGTACCAATCAGGGAAAAAGAAAAACATCAACACTTGGAAATGATCAAGGGTAATATTGTAGCCTGCTTCAACATTTTATATGAGAAATCCAACCAACAAAGCATGAAACAAAACAGGATTTCATGCAACAGATGCTCACAAAAGGGCCCATAAGCTTTTCTCGCTTCGTAAGGGATCAAAGAATCATTTTTAATTACGTTCATCATTTTATTATTAGCACGGCTACATCAATTAAAATAAAGACTGTTGATGTTAACATCCAATCAACCGCATTGTAACTGATTGCTGCCAGTGAAATCCCACATTTGCCCCTTGACAAAGTAAAATAACACACACAACCTGATTTTGTATTGAAAATTAGTTAGGCTGAAAGCATCTTTCTGCAGTCACATGGAAAACGTTCATGCTAAACATTAGCCCTGGATTGATTTAAATCTTTTAAGTATCTCAGCATCCTGTATCTTGTTCAAGGAAAATAATTAACTGCAAGCAATGTGATACAAAAACAAACCAAAAAAAAAAAAAAAAAGAAAGACACAAAATTATGTCAATAAATATTGCAGCTTCCAGATTAATATAACAGTGTTTTCCTGTCTTAAATTTTTGACAGTCCGGCTGTCTTTTTGATAAATTCCATTCCACAAGTTCAATGCCTGGAATTCTGAAAATTGTATGTCAGCATATTAAGGCAAGGCTAGGTTGCAGAAGAATGCTACTTCTTATAAGCTGCTTTAGATTCTTCCAAGTTTCAAGGAAAAGTCACAGCTGTCGAGAATTCTGCAAAGCTGGCCAAATCTTATTTTAAAATAAGATCACCTAATCCTAATCAGATTACTTCTAATTAGACATAATGGAATTGCCTTTTTTGCTTGATCCCTGCCTATAATAACTTGTATATATTTTGGAATGAACACTGTACCTTATATTTGAAAACATTTTTTTTCATGTAGTAAGTGATTTAGTCACACCTAAGCAAAAATTAGCTGTACTTCGTGTTTTATATTTGTTTAGAAGCAGTTCAGATGAACTACTAGGTTTCTATGTCTCTTGTTACAATTGTTGTGTAGTTAGTTTAAAGAAAATCTTACTACCTTATTTTTCGGAATATAAGACGCACCAGAGTATAAGACACACTTTAGTCTTTGGGGAGGAAAACAAGAAAAAAGCTGATTGGCAGGTGGATTGGCTTCCTGGAATACCCCTAATCAGCTGTTCCCAGAGGTGAATTTTAGCAACAGGTTCCTTGGTTGCGAGCTCTGTGCCTTGCTTTTTTTTCTGCCTCTGAAACTTCTGAAACTCTGTTTCAGAAAAAAAACTTTTTTCTGCCTCTGAAAGCCTCTGAAGCTCCTTTGGGAGATTCTTTTCTGAACCTCTGTTCGGGGCTTTTTTCCTAAACTTTGTGAAGCTCCGTTTGGGGCTTTTTTTTCTAAGCTCCATGAAGCTCCATTTGGGGCTTTTTTTTCTGAAGCTCCATTTCTGATGCTTTTTTCAGCCTCTGAAACCTTTGTTTGAGAAGCTGGGCGGGGCTGTATTTGGCGTATAAGACGCACCCAAATTTTCACCCTCTTTTTTGGGGGGGAAAAAGGCGCATCTTATATTCTGAAAATATTCTAGATTCCATGGCATTTTAATAATCCTAAATAAATATCCAACAGTCTCAAAAAAAAGCTCCTTATTTTGGAGAAATTGAATGCAGTGTAGGAAGAAAAGTGATTTCAGGTTGACTGCTAAATTACCATTAAAGCAAACCCTGTTTTTGACTTTTGAAAACTACAGGAATCTTCTTCCTAGCTTATTCCCGCAAGTGCAGGGTCTGCTTTTAGGATCATTGAAAGCCACTTTGCATGGTTAAGTGTGTCTCCAGGATTCAAGCCTGCAGCTTGCATATCTTTATTGATGATGTCTTGCCAGCTCTGTTTTGGATGCATGTGAGCTCGATGGCCATTGTCTTCTACTTGGTATATAGTGACCAAACCTCCCACTTTTGGCAGGACAGTCCCGCGGCAATTCCAAAACAGTCCTGATTTTTTTTTTTTCACTCCCATTCTGAAAATGGGAGGTGGCAACGCAAGAGGAGGAGGTGGAGAAGGGGGAGTGGCAGAGAAGGGGGCGCGAGAGGGAGGAGAGACGCCGCTTGACTTCACCCGAGAGGAAGAGAAGAGCCGAGAGGAGAGCTGAGCCTGCCTGGAAGAGCAGAGAAGCAGCAGCTGCTCCTCCTCCTTCAGGCAGATGGCAAGACTCAGCACGCATGCGCAGCCCCCCTCCCCCCCGTTAATGGTGTCCTGCTTTGCCATCGCTGAAATCTGGTCACTTTAACTTGGTAGGGAGTCGTGGCACCAGTGGTGGGTTTTAAACATTTTTACTACCAGTTCTGTGGGTGTGGCTGGGTGGGCATGGCATGGCTTGGTGGACGTGGCAGGGGAAGGATACTGTAAAATCTCCATTCCGACCCCACTCCAGGGGAAGATTACTGCAAAATCCCCATTTCCTCCCAATCAGCTGGGACTGGGGAGACAGAGACTAGATGGGGGTGAGGCCAGTCAGAGGTGGTATTTACCAGTTCTCCGAACTACTCAAAATTTCCGCTACCGGTTCTCCAGAACTAGTCAGAACCTGCTGAAACCCACCTCTGCTTGGCACCAGTGGGAGGTGCTGCTCTCAGGGCATGCCCATACCAGCGGAGCTGGCCTTCTCTCACCTTCTTTATAATTGTAATAATCATCTATTACAATGTCCTTCCTGTCGAAGACTACTTCAGCTTCAATTGCAACAATACACGAGCAACAATAGATTTAAGTTTAATGTTAACCGCTCCAATCTTGATTGCAGAAAATATGACTTCAGTAACAGAGTTGTTAATACTTGGAATACACTACCTGACTCTGTGGTCTCTTCCCAAAATCCCAAAGCTTTAACCAAAAACTGTCTACTATTGACCTCACCCCATTCCTAAGAGGTCTGTAAGGGGTGTGCATAAGAGCACAAGCTTGCCTACCGTTCCTGTCCTATTGTTTCCTTTCGTTATATCCAATTAAGATAGTTATTACATACTCATACTTATATATATGCTTATATATTGTTTAGTTATCTCATACTTATGCTTATATATACTGTGTGACAAAATAAATAAATAAATAATTGCTGCCACACCAAAATGTTGTCAAATGCTGTCATTTGTGATGTGGTCAAGAAGGCAGATGCCCGATATCCAATGGAGCATTTGCATTTCCATGGCATGGAGATAGCTTTCGGTCCCTGTTGTTGCTGCCCAGCATTCAGTGCTATGCAGTGCAACAGGGCAGATGGTTGTCTTAGATTTAATCTATTTAAACTAATTTTATCTATCACAAAACACACCAATGAGTTCTCGCCCATGCATCCAGGCTGCATTCACCCTTGCTCAGAGCTCACCATTGATGTCACCATTGCATTGGAGGTGGGATCCCAGATACCGAAAAAGGTCCACCTTCCTGAGAATTATAGGAATGATCCTGGATATTAAGGATTAAGCCATATATATGTGTGTGTGTGTGTGTGTGTGTGTGTATGTGTGTGTGTGTGTGTGTGTGTGTGTGTAGGTCTTTGGTTATTCGGGTTTTCTCCCACGTAAAATTGGAAGTGTCTTGGTGACGTTTCGACGAAGTCTCATTCGTCATCTTCAGGCTTCAGCTTCGTGCTTCTGGGAGCTTCTTTTGCTCCCAGAAGCACGAAGCTGAAGCTAAGATGACGAATGAGACTCATCAGCTGTCGCCAAGACACTTCCAATTTTACGCGGGAGAAAACCCGAATAACCAAAGACCTACATACAAACACCCGCGAAAACCTCAGAAAACAAATATATATGTATGTATGTATATATATACGGTCCTATATATCTGTAGGACCGTAATTTGTTTCTTGGTCATATTAAACCGTACCATGGATCTGATGACTGTAGATGGATGATCAATAGGTAGGAATTTGCTTCAGGTAAATGGAAAATTAAATTTGTGAAGGTGTTCTGCATATCTTAGTTGAACTACCAGAAGCATTTCAGATGACAGCACATAAAACGATGGTAATGACATAAGGAATGTGATTATACATTAACCTTGGCTGCTACTGAAGTCACTGTATCGTGATCTCAACTCATTTCATATATGTCTAATTAACTCAATTTTACTGGGCAGTTTTTACCCTGTTAAGACTTGTTAATTAGAGTAGCCTGAAAAAAAATCTGGGAAAAAACCTCTTCCAAATCTGAAGAGAAAGCATCACAGGATTTGGTCTTCCCTTCACAAATCACTTCTCCTGGAGACCAAAGATGATGGAAGACAAACGATTGTGCCAGTCAGAGAAAAAGTCAACTTCCAGCCCAATTAACGGAAGAAAATATTGCTCGATATCTATTTTACCTTTTCTTAAACCAGAGTGAAGGGACAGAGCAGCACTTTCCTTATTTAAATGTATGATAATGCAGGATATCACCGAGTGCTTCAAACAACATGAACCCACAATTAAGGCCAAGTGTTTTTCATTCTGCACAGCATAAAGAATAAAAGGAAGAGCGTTAAAGACCAACTATCCAGATTATTTCCAGTGTGTGATATTCACTCCGTAACTATCAATTTAGAGATGTTAAATGTTAGTTTTGTATGATTAAATTTCTAGTGTAGAGACATAGATTTTGTGATTTTTTAAAAAACAGTTGAACACTATAGGAAAAATGACTGATGAACCATAGACAAAATAACAGCTTCGATATATTTATGTAAACCAGAGTATAGAACAAAACGTTCTAAATCTGTAACCCGAGATTTTAGGAATTGAAAAGTTTGTGGAACAATTATAGTGTTCACTGCTGGTTTGATGGAATCATTAAACTGGAAGGGATCATTCAGGATAGCCATTGAGGTCATCAAGCTGGCCACACACTCAATGCGGAATCCAAACTAAAGTATCGCATACAGATGGTTATTTAGCTTCTATCGGAATATATCCACTCAATGAGAACTTACCAAATATATGGCTTATCATTGGTTCCACTCTTTTCATTACAAATCATCTTCTAATGTTCCCTCAGCATCCATCTTTCTACAACTACATTCCACTGTTCAGTGAGTTAGCAAACTCATATGCTATAACCCAGAAGTGGGTTTCAGCAGGTTCTGACCAGTTCTGGAGAACCAGTAGTGGAAATTTTGAGTAGTTCGGAGAACCGGTAGTAAAAATTCGGACTGGCCCCACTCTCATGTATTCTCTATCTCCCGAGTCCCAGCTGATTGGGAGGAAATGGGGATTTTGCAATAACCTTCCCCTGGAGTGGGGAGGGATTGGAGATTTTACAGTATCCTTCCCCTGCCATGCCCACCAAGCCATGTCCACCAAGCCATGCCACACCCACCAAACCACATCCACAGAACCGGTCGTAAAAAAAAATTGAAACTCACCACTGCTGTAACCTTCATGTTTGATAACTTCATTCCAAATCTACACCACTCTACCACAAGTTCTACTTCATTATCTCAAGGCAATAAAATTACAGTGTACCTCGGTACTCAACTGCTTTGAAACTCATTGAATTTGATACCGGATGCATTTTGATGTGAAACTTTTGTCCTGATACTCATGTCTTTGGTACTCGATACACAAGCTAGAACTTGTCAATGTTGGTTGCCTCATGACTAATGCATAATAATACTGATCATGTTTGGTACTCATCATGCCTCACAGAACCAATTAACAACAAGTACCAAAGTACCAGAGCTGGCTCAGTGGCTAAGACACTGAGCCTATCAATTGAAAGGTCGGCAGTTCAGCAGTTTGAATCCCTAGTAACAGGGTTGAGAATGAGAATAACAGGGTGAGCTCCCGTTACTTGTCCCAGTTTCTGCCAACCTAGCAGTTCAAAAGCACGTAAAAATGCAAGTAGAAAAATAGGGACCACCTTTGATGGGAAGTTAACAGCGTTCCATGCGCCTTTGGCATTTAGTCATGCTGGCCACCATGGAGACGTCTTCGGACAGTGCTGGCTCTTCAGCTTTGAAATGGAGATGAGCAACACCCCTTAGAGTCAGGAACGACTAGTACATATGTGCGAGGGGAACTTTTAACTTTACCTTACCAAGGTATCACTGTATAGCTTTAACTCCTGGTGGGTTCTGTGTAATTATTCATCTTTATTTAATGATGTTTCATCACTTGTGGCTACCAGAATTTTACTCTGGCAGCTGAGCAGAATAGAGAGCCCAGTAAGGTCTGGGGTAGGACTCTGTGACCTCATAATCTATCACGAATAAGGAAGTCACTGGTGGTATGGGGAATGTATATCCTTCTGCTTTGTTGGCCTACTAAACCTCCCAAACTTTCTGACAAACAATGGGATGATTCTACCTTGGTTGCAGCGTTGCACATAGCCACTGATGAGATGGAAACTATAAGAAATGAAATTTAAGGATTTCTGTAGTGGAAGAACGTTGTACTCTTGTCAAGTAAACGTATATAAAACAGGTACAGTTCTAGAGTTTGTGGGATGTCAGGGGAGCTCCGAGAAATAATTACTGCAATTAAATCTGACATTTTAGGAGCTGCTGAGAGAAGAATCTTGCTAATCCGTTCTCTATAGTGGCATCACCACAGATGTCCAAGATGGAGGGGTGATGATATTGTCACAACACAAAGCAGATCAGGATTTATTTTTGAGGGATCCGCTCTTGGAAGCCCTGTTATATTGTTCCCAAAGATACAACTGACAGCCACTACACCATACCACCTCCTGAAAACTAACCAGCACAACACTCTGAGTTATGGCTGTATAGCCAATGTGTGTTTCTCACCAGAACAGCACGTATTCCTGAAGTATAAAACAGGTCTGAAGACGAGGATAGAATGGTCTGTCTACTTATTTTTTTCCATTTATTTATTTATTTATTTATTTATTTATTTATTTATTTATTTATTTATTTATTTATTTATTTATTTATCAACAGATACAAGAAAACAAGTAACACAGTAGACATAGACATGGACACATGAAAAAATGTTGGCACAAAAATAGGATATAAATTGGCAAAACATAGCCATAAACACATAGAATGATTCCATATAATTGGGAACAGTAGGACAGGGACGGTAGGCATGCTGGTGCGCTTATGCACGCCCCCTTAGGGACCTCTTAAGAAACATGAAATGTTCATGGCAGACAGTTTAAGGTAAAAACTGTGGGGATTAGAGAGACTAACAACAGGATCAGGTAGATTGCTCCAGACATTTACTACTCTATTGCAAAAGTCATATTTCCTACAATTAAGATTAGAGCGAATTACATTGAGTTTAAATCTATTGATGGCCCTTGTATTATTATGGCTGAAATTAAAGTATTCATTTCCTTCCTTCCTTCTGTTGGAAGAAATGTCCATCTGGGTTCAGTTCCAAGTGGGGATAAAGACACTGGAAACATGAAGGCTGCTTGGAAAGATGGTTTAATGGTGGTCAGGATCACATGGCTTGAGTTCCTGAACAGAAAAGGGATGAGATCCTGTGGACTCCCTGGCTTTATGCTTTTTCTGAGCTTTGAACTTTCTGGGGCACAGGAAGAGTATCCTGATTGGTTGTCAGACTCTCAGGGGGTGGAGGCCTTAGCTGGCTGATGTAATCTTCCCAAGTGTCATGTAGTGACTTTCAGTTGCTAGATGGGTCCTATTGTGTTGCAGATGATGGTCCCATTGACAAAGGTGGGGAGAATGAGTTTCTACCTCTGACCCATTGACAAAGGTGGGGGGAATCAGGAAGCTGCTTTGTCTTTAAAACATGTTTCTCCATTTCTCATCCAGGGAAATATATTCTGCCTTTTAAATATTTTCTAAAATGTTTCATTCTTCTAGGAGGGGGGTGGGTGCTAACTTCCTACACTTCCTTCCTTCGTTCTTTCCCCTGATGGCTGCTAGTTCTTGGAATTCAGAGAAATTGAAATTGATACTCAGCTGTACTTTTCCACCCCGGGCCACCCCAATGAAGTTGTTGAAGTGCTGTCCCAGTGTTTGGAAGCCGTACGGGTCTGGATGGGGAGAAACAGGTTCAAGCTTAATCCCTCCAAGACGGAGTGGCTGTGGATGCCGGCATCCCGATTCAGTCAGCTGCAGCCGCGGCTGACTGTTGGAGGCGAGTTACTGGCCCCAAAGGATAGGGTGCGCAACTTAGGTGTCCTCCTGGATGAACAGCTGTCGTTTGAAGATCATTTGACGGCCGTCTCCAGGAGGGCCTTCCACCAGGTTCGCCTGGTTCGGCAGTTGCGCCCCTTCCTTGATTGGGATGCCTTGTGCACAGTCACTCACGCGCTCGTTACCTCTCGCTTGGATTATTGTAATGCTCTCTACATGGGGCTCCCCTTGAGGTGCATTCGGAGGCTTCAGTTAGTCCAGAATGCAGCTGCGCGGGTAATAGAGGGAGCTACCCGTAGCTCCCACGTAACACCGCTCCTGCGCAGACTGCACTGGCTACCTGTGGCCTTTCGAGTGCACTTTAAGGTTTTGGTTACGACCTTTAAAGCGCTCCATGGCTTAGGGCCTGGGTATTTACGGGACCACCTGCTGTTACCTCACGCCTCCCACCGACCCGTACATTCTCACAGAGAGGGACTTCTCAGGGTGCCGTCCGCCAAGCAATGTCGGCTGGCGGCCCCCAGGGGAAGGTCCTTCTCTGTGGGGGCTCCCACACTCTGGAGCAGCTTCCCGGGTTTCGCCAAATACCTGACCTTCAGACCTTCTGCTGAACTGAAGACACATCTTTTCATTCGCTGGGCTGGCTTAAATTTTATCGGTTTTTAAATTTCTTAAATTTTTATTATTAATTTTAAATGGGATTTTAGTTTTTATATATTTTAAAGTTTTCAGGCTAATTATAATAAGTTTTTTAATTTGCATTTTAAATTGTACATTGGTATTGTCTTTTTTACTTCTGCCTGTACACCTCCCTGAGTCCTTCGGGAGAAGGGCGGTATAAAAATCAAATAAATAAATAAATAAATAAATAAATAAATAAATAAATAAATAAATAAATAAATAAATTTTCCAGTCCAAATGTTGTGGATTATGTTTATTTATGTATATATTTGCTCACTCTACTCTCTCTCTCTCCCTTTCTTTTAATAATTTCAAGATACAGCTATCCCACCCTGGCATCCCTTCACCACTGTGTGAGTTGATGAGAACACCAGATGGGAAGATCACACTTAAGACAATGGAATGGGGGAAGGGATCGAGGGGCTCTTTAAGGGATCTCTTTAAGGGATCGAGGGGCTCTTTCAGGGTGCAGGGTACGACATCCTGTCTGTTGCAATGATTGAAGGTACTTTGAAGACACTCACTTTTGTAACTGGCTAGCATCTTCAGATCTACAATAGCTCATCTTTGGGGGGTTAGATTAGATGATCCTTGGTATCCTTTCTGACTGTTAGATTCAATGATTCAGTGATCCTATGGAGAATGCCTTCCCCTGTCTGGAGTCACAGGTTTTATTTATTTATTTATTTGTTTATTTACCATATTTTTCAGAGTATAAGATGCACCAAAGATGAACCTTAGTTTTTGGGGAGGAAAATAAGAAAAAAGCTGATTGGCAGGTGGATTAGCCTCCCAGAATATCTCCAATCAGCTGTTTCCAGAGGTGAATTTTAGGAACAGATTCCTTGGTTGTGAGCTCTATGCCTTGCTTTTCTTTTCTTTTCTTTTTTTTCTGCCTCTGAAACTCAGTTTCAGAAAAAACTTTTTTCTGCCTCTGAAAGCCTCTGAAACAGCTTCAGAAAAAAAGGCTCTGAAGTTCTGTTTGGGGGCTTCTTTTCTGAAGCTCTGTTTGGGTTTTTTTTCTGAAACCTCCGTTTGAGAAGCTAGGCGGGGTTAGGGTTAGTGTTAACCCTAACCCCTAACCCTCTTTTTTGGGGGGAAAAAGGTATGTCTTATACTCTGAAAAATACGGTATTTAGTTTGTCAAACATGTATGAGATAATAGGTATAAATATGAATATGGACCAGAGCACATGAAATGAGTGCAAATAAATGGGGACAGTAAATTAACAGTTCTTTTTAAAAAAAAATATAACACAACATAACAAACACAAAACACATAATTTATATTCTCTGATTACAACTGTTTCATAGCGATAACCTTCTAATATTTACATTTTCTCCCACTTCCCCTTATAACGTTTATATCCTTCTTGTCCCATTATGCCTCATTACTCTGCAATTTCTGTCGCTCATAATATTAAATTTATACATTTTGTACACTGTCTTACAGGCATTTTAGACTTTCGGGTTCACCCCTTTCATTATTCTTCACTATTATAAATTAACTGTTCTGATCAGCAGTCAATGGCATTTCTTTAGCCACAGATCAAGCCACTAACCTCAAGATAAAGGAGATCATTTAACATAGACTTTGGGACAGGATTTGATGTCACAAAGGACAGCTGTCTGTTTAGCCACCCTTCCTAGCAGAAGTCAGGCCTTTTGCTTCTCTCATTCAGTTTACCTTTATGGTACTAAATTCTACCCATAATTTGAAATTACTCGTTGGCATTCAATGTCATCTTCTTCCATACAAGGAAGACGAAAACCAGGCACCAGACCTTTACGCACGCCTAGAGCAATGAAATATTGATCTCTGAGGGTTCAACCACAGAGCCCTCCAATCACCAGATAATATGATTGAACTGAAATTGAATTTTCTCTCAATGTGAACCTGAATGGCACCTCTACCTACCTCCGAGTCTTTTGAATTAATCTCCAGCTCAAACCAACCTGGCAATTTATTTATTTTTTTGTTTTTGGGTTGGGTTTTTTTTTTTTTGTCTTAGCTGGTCTGTGAATCCCTTAAATATGAGCCAGAGGTTTTGAAAGGGAGAAGAATAACAGTTCTTGCCCTGCCTTTTGAAGAAAAGGGGGAAAAAGGGGGGGTGGGGGAAGCTAATATTGTACTTATCTAAATAAATCAGCTTGTTTTACTATGCTTTTCTGACTCTAGGAAACAATACCCAAAGCTCAATCTATCCTACAGAAGACTTTATTATTAATGGGGTTTTTTTTTTTTGTCTGTAGAATCTGAGATAAGACTTAATTCCCTCCCCAGAAGAAGGAAAAGTACATCTAATATCCACCGATATGTGGCAAACAGAGTCGAAAATCAAGGAGAGAAGCAACTGAGAACTATTTATTTATTTATTTATTTATTTTATTTATTTATTTTGTCACAACAATATATGTAGGTATCATACAAAAGATTATATAGTATATAAACACATATATGAGTAAATATAAGGAGATATAAGCATATATATAGGAAGAAGAAAAGAAAAACAATAGGACAGGAACGGTAGGCACGTTTATGCGCTTATGCACGCCCCTTATGGTCCTCTTAGGAATGGGGTGAGGTCAATAGTAGAAAGTTTTTGGTTAAAGCTTTTAGAATTATGAGAAGAGACCACAGAGTCAGGTAAAGTATTCCAGGCACTGATGATTCTGTTACAGAAGTCATATTTTCTGCAATCTAGATTAAAGCGGTTGACATTAAGTTTAAATCTATTAGTTGCTCTAGTATTATTGCAATTAAAGCTGAAGTAGTCTTTAACAGGAAGGACATTACAATAGATGATTCTGTGAGTTAAGCTTAGGTCATGTCGAAGGCGACGGAGAATTTCTATGGAATTCTATGGAATTCTATGGAATTTCTATGGAATTTCTATGGAGAAATTTCCTGACAGTTGGAACAAATAATCAGTGGAACAACTTGCCTCCAGAAGTTGTGAATGCTCCAATACTGGAAGTTTTTAAGAAGAGGTTGGATAACCATTTGTCTGAAATGGTATAGGGTTTCCTGCCGAGTAGCGGGTTGGACTAGAAGACCTCCAAGGTCCCCAGTAACAATTCTGTTATTCTATTCTAAATCTGGTTCAAGATATCTCTCTGCTGATATCTGCTGATATCTAATCAAAATGTTAGATTCCTGTCTTTAGATATCCTCGAGTTACGACCACCACTGAGCCCGACATTGATGTTGCTAACTGAAGCATTTGTTAAGGGAGCTTGCCTCATTTTACGATTCTTCTTGCCACAGCTGTTAAGGGAACTGCTGTCTTGGTTAAATTAATAACATGGTGGCTAAGTGACTTTGGCTTCCCCGCTGATTTTGCTTGTCAGACGGTCGCAAAAGCTGATCACATGACCCCCAGGACACGGCAACGTCACAAATGTGAGTCCATTGTCAAGCATCGGCATTTTGATCATGTGACCATGGAGTGTGAACAAAGATCCTGAGTCACTTTTTTTTCCAGTGCTGTTGTAACTGTGAACGGTCACTAAATGAACTGTTGTAAGTTCATCAACTGATGACCTTGGGGGGAAAAAACCAGCCTTTTTTCAGGAAATGTTGCCGAGTGACCCAAAAACTATAAACCCTTTCTGCACATAAGTTAATATGTCCAATATTCTGGTTTTTTGTATTAAGCTAAAGCTACCTTAATCTCAAAAGGGACGTGGTGGCTCAGTGCCTAAAACGCTGAGCATGTCGATCGAAAGGTCGGCAGTTCAATGGTTTGAATCCCTAGTACCGTGTAAAAGGGTGAGCTCCCATTACTTGTCCCAGCTTCTGCCAACCTAGCAGTTCGAAAGCACGTAAAAAATGCAAGTAGAAAAATAGGGACCACCTTTGGTGGGAAGGTAACAGCGTTCTGTGCACCTGTCGCATTTAGTCATGCTGGCCACATGACCACGGAGATGTCTTCGGACAGCGCTGGCTCTTCGGCTTTGAAACGGAGATGAGCAGCACCCTCTAAAGTCGGGAACGACTAGCATGTATGTGCGAGGAGAACCTTTACTTTTACCTTAATTTCAGGATCACGCTGTAGATTTGACATACGTGTGAACCCAGTAAAAGAAACAGTCCTTTAGGTGATAGAATAGAATAGAATAGAATAGAATAAAATAGAATAGAATAGAATAGAATAGAATAGAATAGAATAGAATAGAATTTTATTGGCCAAGTGTGATTGGACACACAAGGAATTTGTCTTGGTGCATATGCTCTCAGTATACATAAAAGAAAAGATACCTTCATCAAGGTACAACATTTACAACACAATTGATGATCAATATATCAATATAAATCATAAGGATTGCCAGCAACAAGTTATAGTCATACAGTCATAAGTGGAAAGAGATTGGTGATGGGAACTATGAAACGATTAATAGTAGTGCAGATTCAGTAAATAGTCTGACAGTGTTGAGGGAATTATTTGTTTAGCAGAGTGATGGCCTTCGGGAATAAACTGTTCTTGTGTGTAGTTGTTCTGGTGTGCAGTGCTCTATAGCGTCGTTTTGAGGGTAGGAGTTGAAACAGTTTATGTCCAGGATGCGAGGGATCTGCAAATATTTTCACGGCCCTCTTCTTGATTCGTGCAGTATACAGGTCCTCAATGGAAGGCAAGTTGGTAGCAATTATTTTTTCTGCAGTTCTAATTATCCTCTGAAGTCTGTGTTTTTCTTGTTGGGTTGCAGAACCGAACCAGACAGTTATAGAGGTGCAAATGACAGACTCAATAATTCCTCTGTAGAATTGGATCAGCAGCTCCTTGGGCAGTTTGAGCTTACTGAGTTGGCGCAGAAAGAACATTCTTTGTTGTCCTTTTTTAATGATGTTTTTGATGTTAGCTGTCCATTTGAGATCTTGCGATATGATAGAACCCAGAAATTTGAAGGTTTCTACTGTTGATACTGTGTTGTCAAGTATTGTGAGAGGTGGAAGTATGGAAGGGTTTTTCCTAAAGTCTACCACCATTTCTACGGTTTTGAGTGTGTTCAGTTCCAGATTGTTTTGGTTGCACCACAAGGCTAGTCATTCGACCTCTCGTCTATATGCGGATTCGTCATTGTCTCGAATGAGACCAATGATGTGATCTTGCTTAGCTTCACCTGCTGCTTCCTGTTTGTTAGGAAGCTTGTGATCCACTTACAAGTCTGTTCCGGTACCTGTAGCTGGTTTAGCTTAGTTAGAAGAATGTCTGGAATGATGGTATTGAATGCTGAACTAAAGTCTACAAAAAGGACCCTTGCATAGGTCTTTGGAGACTCAAGATGTTGTAGGATGTAGTGCAGAGCCATATTAACAGCATCATCTGTTGATCTATTTGCTCGGTATGCAAATTGCAAGGGGTCTAAGAGCGGATTCATGATGGTTTTCAGGTAGGAAAGCACTAGCCTTTCAAAGGTTTTCATGACTACAGATGTTAGAGCAACTGGTCTGTAGTCATTCAGTTCCTTGATGGTGGGCTTCTTCGGCACTGGGATGATGGTAGAGCGTTTGAAGCAAGAAGGAACATAGCACATCTCTAGTGATTTATTGAAAATATGGGTGAAGATGGGGCCAATTGGTCAGCACAGACTTTTAAGCAAGAAGGAGTTATCTTGTCTGGGCCTGGAGCTTTTCCTGGCTTTTGTCTGTGAAATAGGTCCTGCACTTCCTTTTCTGTGATCACTAGGGGTTGTGAACCCAATGAAATGGGGTCAGTTGTAGGAGGCTTGGCTGTTGTTGGTGTGTCTGAGATGGGGTTGTGGAGATAGGTGGCTGTAGTTTCCTTTCAAACCTGCAGTAAAACTCATTCAGGTCATCTGCCAGTTGTTGATTACCTTCAGCCTGGGAAGGAGGTTTGCCATAGCCGGTGATATTTTTAAGAGTTTTCCACATGTTTGCTGGTTCATTTGCTGAAAACTGATTCTTTAGCTTTTCAGAGTAGCTTCTTTTTGCTGCTCTGATCTCCCTTGTTAGTGCATTTCTGGCCTGATTGTACAGCATTTTATCACCTTTTCTGTAGGCTTCCTCTTTGGAATGTCGTAGCTGCTTAAGTTTAGGTGTAAACCAAGGTTTGTTATTACTGTGTATTCGCAAGTTCCTTGTATAGCTGGATGCTGTAGGAACATCTCATCCCAGTTCACCATCTCCAGTTAGCACAAATAAGCATGAGTTGTATGGAGTTCTAGAGCTGGATTTAAGCTCTTAATATCCAGGAAAGCTCAACCAACTCTTGTCTTCTGAGAGACAGCTTGCCATATTATGGCCCCTCATTCAGATTTGAATTAATTCAGGGACACTTCCTTCTGAGCAAACACGCTGAGTAAACATGAACTTGGTTAGTATTTTAGTTCTCGTTGGATTCTGGTTTTAATATTCTTTTGTAGGCTAAAAAAGGAAAGCCTCAGAAATGTCTTGGATGCCGGCATAATTGTCGAGAGTTACTCAGAAAGAATGATCGTCTATTGTTGTGGCCCGCCAGAGTGGCAGACTCAGACGATGAGGAGGTTGGGGAGAAACTTGGGCCAGTCCTGGAGTCTGGGGAAGTCTCTGATGGATGCTCTGTGTCAGAAGCAGAGATAGAGCCAGGGCCATCCGACATTTCCCAGCTGCCTTCGGAGTAGGAGATAAGTAGGGAAGAAAAACAGCTGGGGCCTGTTCCAGATGCACATATCCGCACAGCTGTCAGGAGAGGAGAACAACTACCATATGTGGTGGACATGCATGGAAGCTAAAAGATACTGGACTAAAATCCACACACGGTTGGAAAAAAATGATAAAAAAGCATATAGACTTTAAACCAGAAGTTTTTCTATTGGGGATCATACCTGAAACTTATAATAGAGAATTGAGGTATTTGATTGTGAATGTAGTAACAGTAGCTAAGATTGTATTTGCTAAGAATTGGAAAAGTGAGAAATTACTATTGCAAGATGAAATTATTAAGAAAATAGTGGAATGCGCAGAAATGAGTAAATTGACATTTGAAATTAGAGAACAGGAAGATAAACATCACTATAAGGTATGGGACTTATTTTACCAATGGCTAGAGGGGAAATTATGTCAAAAAAGATTTGAGAGAGGTTTTTTATAAGGAAAGAATTCTTGAATGATACAATTGATTTAAGATGATGGAATAAATGATGTCATAAGATAAAATATTAATTTAGAATGATTTATATGAAATAAGAGAATAAAATACTACAGTCAATTAAAAGATTAATTGATTAAAACATTTGGATACATAATAATAATAATAATAATAATAATAATAATAATAATAATAATAATAATAATAATAACAACAACAACAACAACAACAACAACAACAACAACAACAACAACAGAGTTGGAAGGGACCTTGTAGGTCTTCTAGTCCAACCCCCTGCCCAGACAGGAAACCCTACACCATTTCAGACAAATGGTTATCCAACATTTTCTTAAAAATTTCAAGTGTTGGAGATTCACAACTTCTGCAGGCAAGCTGTTCCACTGATTAATTGTTCTAACTGAAAAGAAATTTCTCCTAAGTTGCTTCTCTTCTTGATTAGTTTCCACCCATTGCTTCTTGGAGAATAGTTTGACTCCAGTGGTGGAATTCAAATAATTTAACCACTGATTCTCTGCCCTAATGATTTCTTCCAACTAACAGTTTGCCAAACTGCTCAGAAAATTAACAACCGGTTCTCCCGAAGTGGTGCGAACTGGCTGAATCCCACCACTGTTTGACTCTCTCTTCTTTGTGACAACCCCTGAGATATTGGAACACTGCTATCGTGTCTTCCCTACTCCTTCTTTTCATTAAACTAGACATACCCAGTTCCTGCAACTGTTCTTCATATCTTTTAGCCTCCAGTCCCCCTCATCCTCTTTGTTGCTCTTCTCTGCACTCTTTCTAGAGTCTCCACATCTTTTTTACATCGTGGTGACCAAAACTGAATGCAGTATTCCAAGTGTGGCCTTACCAAGGCCTTATAAAGTGGTATTAACACTTCACGTGTTCTTGATTGACAAAATGTAAGATTAGACAAACTAATGATATGTACATGTTGAAATTGCACAAAAGATTTGTAATCAACCTACCGACACACTGTATTTGGACTGAAGATGTTTTTATGTTTGTTTGTATTTAAAACAAAACAAAACTGAGGAAGACGGGCCAACGAAAACCGAAGAGGTGGTGGAGTGGCTATTTTCTATAAAAAGTCACTGAATCTAAAAAACATTCAAGTTGCACACAAACTTTCTCTTCCTGAAACTATTGTATGCGACCTATCATCTAATACTGCACTTCGATTCATTCTATGCTACAGAGCCCCTGACTACGACATTACTCATGCTAATATTTTAACCTCACTACTAACATGGGCTGCCTCTTGCCCATATCCACTCATCTTCCTGGGTGACCTAAATTTACCTCTCATCAACTGGATAACAAACAAAAGTACAACTGATCCAATCCACACTACAATATACAACGCTGTTACAAACCTAGGTCTTGAACAACTTGTAACTAACAGTACAAGACTAAACAACTGCCTTGACCTCATCTTCTGCAACAACAACAATACCATTTATGGACTACAAATAAGAGAATCCTTTTCCAACAGTGATCATTGCATGATTGACTTCCATCTTAATATACGTCGTCACTTAAATCATCATATCAATAGCATTCCCATCTACAACTTCAAAAAAGCCAATTATTACCTTATAAACAATGATCTTTCATTTCTGGACTGGCAAAATCTGTTCTCAACCTGTATAACTGCTGAAGACCACTATAGAGTTTTCCTACTCGAAATCAACAGAGTCATCAAACTATACGTACCACAAACTGCCACCAAGATCAGGAAAAGCAAACTACCCATATCAATAAAAAAGCTTCAATCTAAAAAAAGATCCCTCTGGAAAAGAAACAAAAAGGGCTATGTAGCTAATTTTAAAAATCGCTACAGAACTATATGCAACCAAATAAAAACTGAATGCACAAATTACCACACCAAGCAAGAAGGGGATCTTCTGCGCACTAATTCCAGTCGTGCCTTCTATAATTTTGTCAACAACATGCCACTACTAAAAGATTCTAATGGCAATGAATACAATAATGAAGTAACTAAAGCAAACCTCTTTAACAAATTCTTTGGCTCAGTTTTTGTCAACAGTGATGGCACATATCCCACATTCCCAAATTGTACAAGCAATGAGCATGACAACTTAACAAATATTGATTTTACAGAAGAAAATGTTGGTAAAGCTCTTTGTAACTTGAAACCATCTCTATCCATTGGACCTGATGGACTTTGTGCTTACTTCTTAAAAAAACTCTCTAGTAATCTAGCAGAACCCCTAAGTATAATCTTTAATATAACTTTTACTACCAGTTCCCTTCCCAATCTCTGGTCACTAGCCACAGTCATTCCAGTTTTCAAAAAAGGCGACCCCAGCTTAGTTGATAATTATAGACCAATCTCCCTATGTTGCGTCGCCTGCAAGGTTATGGAATCCATCATCAACCAATCCATTACCTTGCACTTAGAAATACACAACCTTCTCTCAAATAAACAATTTGGCTTCAGGAAAAAATTATCATGCAATTTACAACTTCTCCACTGTAAAAACCTATGGACTACAAATCTTGATCTAGGTAAATCAATAGATGCAATATACATAGACTTCTGTAAAGCTTTTGACTCAGTAGTACATGATAAACTTCTCCTAAAATTAAAATCCTATGGCATTTCAGGACCCTTACACAACTGGATATCTGCTTTTCTGTCAAACAGACAACAAATAGTTAAAATTGGTAATGCTCTATCAAATCCTGTTCCTGTCAAGAGTGGTGTTCCTCAAGGTAGCGTTCTTGGACCTACTCTCTTTATAATATACATAAATGATCTTTGTAATCATATCTCAAGTAACTGTGTTCTCTTTGCTGATGATGTCAAACTTTTCAACACCACTGACAATACATCCACAATTCAAAAGGACCTTGATCATCTAACTGCTTGGTCTAAAATTTGGCAACTACAAATCTCAACCAGTAAATGCTCAGTCTTGCATATTGGAAGAAAGAACCCAATCACAAAGTACATTGCTTGATGGACATTGCCTCGCAGATGACCCCCACCCTGTCAAAGACCTTGGAGTTTTTACATCTAACAATTTAAGTGCCAAAGCCCACTGCAACTATATAGCTAAGAAGGCTCTAAGAGTTGTTAACTTAATTTTACATAGCTTCTTTTCAAAAAACACCACGCTACTGACCAGAGCATATAAAACATTTGTTAGGCCAATTCTTGATTACTGCTCTCCTGTCTGGAACCCATACCATACATCTGACATCAACACAGTCGAGCGTGTCCAAAGGTATTTTACCAGAATTCTCCACTCCTCCGAAACCAATAAAATACCTTATTCCACCAGACTTGATATCCTGGGTTTAGAAAACTTGGAACTTTGTCGCCTTCGACAGGATCTGGGTTTAGCATATAAAATCATCCGTTGTAATGTCCTTCCTGTCAATGACTTTTTTAGTTTCAATAACAATATCACAAGAGCTACCAACAGATTTAAACTCAATGTCAACCGCTCCAGTTTAGATTGCAGAAAACACGATTTCTGTAACAGAATTGTATATGCTTGGAATGCATTACCTGACTCTGTGGTTTCTTCTCATAACCCCAAAGGCTTTACTCAAAAACTGTCCACGGTTGACCTCACCACTTTCCTAAGAGGACTCTAAGGGGCGTGCATAAGAGCACAAACGTGCCTACCATTCCTGTCCTATTATTTCTTCCCCTATGTATATATATGTTTATAGTACCTCGTTTCTCCACATATATACGTTCATATATTATATAACCCTTTATGCAATGCTTGTATGTATTGTTACGACAAATAAAATAAATAAATAAATGTGGGAAGAAAGACACACTGGAGGCTGGCTTCCTCTCCCTGGCTGGGGAATAAATAGAAGCAAATGGGGAATGGTGGTTGCAGGAGACAACAGTTCATATTCCTTTTGGAAGATTTGCTTATCGTGGTTGGTTCGTGCCTCAGAGGCTTCTTGCCAGGAATTAATTTACAGCTTTGCGACTGGAAGCTCTTCTCCTGGCAATTATCCAAGGACTGATAAGGTCTGTTATTGCAATGAGCCCTTGGAAGGATTCTTGCCTGGACTTTGCTGTGTGCGAATGCCATGGATTCACAGTAGCTAAATAAAGAGGGGTTTTCCTGGACGAGGAGTCTGTTTCTTGGTTCTGCTAAGGCTAGGACAGATCACCTACCTCATTTCCCTTTTATCCTAAAAATATATGGCCTCTGGGAACGAAATACAAAGAACTACAAAGCTGAAATGTTCGTAAGAGGGGGAGAAAAATTGACCCGTCGATCAAGGGATATTTTATATTTATTACAACTGGGCTAAAGCTTTAGAGGGCTGCTTTGCTTCAATACTACTTCAAATGAAGCATCCTTCTAAAGCGCAAAAGCAATCCATCACATTATTTCCCCAAGAGCTGTAGAGAATAAGGAAGATAACCTTGACAGAGAGATGCTTGCAAAATCCAGAATCTCCAGATAAAATTCAGAAGCAACTCAGACAAACACCTCACTAAGGCTCTGAGAGATAAGAAGGTGTAACGCAACCAGACTTGCAAGATTCTGCACCTTTAGCCAATCTCAACAAATATTGTTTTAGCCATCCTGCAGAATTGATTACATGGTGTTCTACAGAGGAATGATTGAGTCTGTTATCTGCACCTCTATAACTGTCTGGTTTGGTTCTGCAACCCAACAAGACAGACACAGACTTCAGAGGATAATTAGAACTGCAGAAAAAACAATGGCTACCAACCTGCCTTCCATTGAGGACCTGTATACTGCACAGGTCAAAAAGAGGGCTGTGAAAATATTTACGGACCCCTCGCATCCTGGACATAAACTGTTCAACTCCTACCCTCAAAATAACATTACAGAGCACTGCATTCCAGAACAACTAGACACAAGAACAGTTTCTTCCTGAACGCCATCACTCTGCTAAACAAATAATTTCCTCAACACTGTCAAACTATTGACTAAATCTGCACTACTATTAATCTTCTCATCACTCCCATCACCCATCTTATTTATTTATTTATTTATTTATTTATTTATTAAATTTTTATACCGCCCTTCTCCCGAAGGACTCAGGGCGGTGTACGGCCTTATTTAAAACACATAGATACACATAAATCCCCGATTCAAAATACATTTAAAATGAAATATTTAACAGGCCAAATTAACTAAAACAGTCAAACCCGATATAAAGCCTTAAAATTTAAAATTATAAATAGAGTAATACATTAAAATTAAATTAAAATTAAATTAAAATTAAATTAAAATTAAATTAAAATATTTAGGCTAGTCCCGCCCGATTAAATAATAGAGTCTTCAGTTCCCGTTTGAAGGTTCGGAGGTCAGGAAGTTGACGTAGCCCTGGAGGTAACTCATTACATAGGGTCGGTGCTGCCACAGAGAAGGCTCTCCCCCTGGGGGCCACCAGCCGACACTGTTTGGCTGATGACACCCGGAGCAGGCCCACTCTGTGGGAGCGCACAGGTTGTTGGGAGGCTATCGGTGGCAGAAGGCGGTCTCGTAAATAGTCCGGTCCTAAGCCATGAAGCGCTTTAAAGGTGAGCACTAACACCTTGAATTGCACCTGGAAGGCTACCGGCAGCCAGTGCAGGCCACGCACCTTCCACTTATGACTGTAACTTCGTTGCTTGTATCCTTATGATTTATGTTGATATTGTTTCCTGATTGCTTATTTGTACCCTATGACTATCATTAAGTGTTTGGACACACAAGGAATTTGTCTTGGTGCATACACTCTCAATGTACATAAAAGAAAAGATACGTTCATCAAGAATTATAAGGTACAAGACTTAATGATAAGCATAGGGTACAAATAAGCAATTAGGAAACAATATCAATATAAATCGTAAGGAAAGAAGCAACAAAGTTACAGTCATAAGTGGGAGGAGATGGGTGGTGGGAATGATGAGAAGATTAATAGTGCAGATTTAGTCAATAGTTTGAAGTGTTGAGGGAATTATTTGTTTAGCAGAGTAATGGCGTTTGGGAAGAAACTGTTCTTGTGTATAGTTGTTCTGGTGTTCAGTGCTCTATAGCATTATTTTGAGGATAGGAGTGAAACAGTTTATGTCCAGGATGTGAGGGATCTGTTGTGTCTGCGCCTGCCAGAAAGTGACTCGGAAAGTGAGGGGGATGGGCCATCAGGACTTACCTCTGGAGCACCGGCTTCCCTGGCTCAGCTCCAGGAGCCAGAGGCAGGCCAGATGGAGGAGATAACGAGGCCTCTGTTCCCTGGCTCTTTCCTCCCCCAGGCTACACCTGATGGCAATCAGGCCTGGCTGGACCCTAGGTTTCATAGGCAGGAGAGGCGGGAACAACAGAAGCAAGTGCTAAGTCATGGAGCCACACCCCACAGGATATACAAGCAGCAAGGGCTGCTATACCACTTTGTGGCAAGCAAATCAACTGCTTAACTAGAGCTGAAGTACTGTTTGTTCCTGGTTGACTCATCAGCATCAAGAGTGATAACAGAGACACTTGGCAGACGCTGGCTAGTTTGCTGCCAGAGCTGATAGTTGCCGGCTAATTAAGTCATCGCTCAGACTGAGGCGAGGGGGATAGAACAGGATCTGTCAATATTTTCACAACCCTCTTTTTGATTCGTGCAGTATACAGATCCTCAATGGAAGGCAGGTTGGTAGAATAGGATCATGAAGCTGATTTGAAGGAGATTCAGAATAGACAAAAGGAACATTCCTTCATGAGGTCTAAATCTAACCTGGGTGAGTCACAAGATAATACTAAGAAGTGATAATTTATTAAAGGTGTTCAGCACTTGACTAAGATTTAAAAATTTAAAAACATTTAGAACAAGAAAATGATAATACAAGACCCAGGTGAGCCGTGACCTATATCGTAATGGAATTTGCCTATCACAGGTGTAATTCATGATGATCGTAAAATGATTCCATCACATGACCAACTTGATTTTACAACTTTTTTTTTTTTTTTTGTAAAGCAGCCACTGCAGTTTGTTAAATGAATGCTGCATTCATTAAGTGAACTATAAATGTGACCCAGCCATAGCTTGCTCATGTGATTGTGTGTGGGATTTCAAATTCAGGTCATTAGCAGCCCCCATTGTAACTTCAGCTGGTCACCAAAGGATTACCTGTGTATATTGATGGTCCCTTAGTTGGATGTGTCGTGTCCCATTCCTCCGCTGACGGCCGGGTCAGGGAAATCCGAATCAGGCGTGCCTCTGCAGCTCTGCCAAAGTCCTAGCAAAGTCCTCAAGGCAGGCAGGAGACCAGAAAGTGACTTCAGCAAGATATGTTCGACTTTGCCTGACTCAGAGACTGCCAGAAAGCAGATCCTTTATATAGGCCATGGGGTGTGGCTCCATGACTCAGCACTTATCCAGGCCTGCCCCTCCCTTTCTTCTGACGCCGCCGCCTATCAATTCTTCTGAAGCGAGGGTCACTCCAGTCGGCAGCTGTTGGTAATTGACCTCCCTCAGGCTCACATGCTATGGGGGAGGGGGAGGGGTCTAGTTGCTCCATTTGCCTGGGCATGGAGCCAGGGCTGGGGCCGGGAGGTGCTCCCTCCTCCGCAGTCTGTCTGGGCATGGAGCCAGGGTTGGGGCCGGGAGGTGCCCCCTCCTCCTCAGCCTGTCTGGGCATGGAGCCAGGGCTGGGGCCGGGAGGCATACTAGGACATTCCTCAGCGTTCGGAAGCAGATAAGAAGACCCCGGTTGCGGTGAGAGCGGGCAAGACACAACAGGATGGTTTTAAAAGAGATTTTACAAATCCCTAACTTTGGTCTTGTTGTTTCAGTGTTACTTCTTGGCCCCATGCAGGCGTGGGTTCTACTTACCTTTATTACTGGTCCGCATCGTGCCCGCGTGAGTTTTTATGACTTTGGGTTTTACTACCGGTTCTATAGAACCGATCCGAACCAGGGGCAACCCACCATTAGCCCCTGAACTACAAAACCCTCTTTAACCATAGAGGGACAATGATGGGAGATGGGTAGGTTTCTCTCTCCAACTTGTGACAAACTTTATCATTCTGAGGTATCTAGATGGCCATTGTGAGACACAAAATGTACAACATTGGCCTGATTCCACAGGGCTATTTTTATGCCCACTGCTTAATCATTCAAATTACCTTTTTTTCCTCCTTAAAAACCAAACACTTCTCTTCCAGGATCAAAACTATCTACTTCAGTTGCTGCCTGGAAGGCCCTGGAAAAGGGAAACCAATCCCGGTTACAGATTGTACAGCCAATTGATGGTGCCTTCTGTTCATAAATTTGTAATCTTCATTTGCATATTCCCTAGGGGTAATCTAAATTGCATTCTTACTTTCATTAGCTAAAAACCATTGCTACCACCACGACTAAAAAAAAAAAAATAGATGAAGGATCTAGAGAAAGAATCGAATAGAAAGCAATTCTCTTCCTTTGGCTACAGAAGCTATTCTGCTGGACAATTCTCAACTTTCTTCCTATCTGTTATCCCATAATGAGAAATCTCTGCCTCTTTTTCATCCTTTCTTTTGGGGGCATTGTAATTATCAAGAAATGACATCTGCCACCAAGTTAAACAGGGAGCCTTCTATGAAAAACACGACCCTACCAAACGCTGAACGAAAAATGTTTCTGACTTCTCATCGTTTCAACTTTTTAGGGCCTAATATTTAATGCTATGCAAATGATTTCTTTAAAAGTGTTGCTTCTTTTCCCATTTTTATCCCAGTGTTTACATCATCTGTATTTTGCTCAACTGTGTGTTTAGCCATATGCTATTAGTGTTTAGATTAGATTTGTTCCCTAGTTATTACTGAACATTCTCTTCATGAGAAAGATGAAATTTAGCATCCCTGGAGACCAGAATATCGGGGAAATAGCATATAGTTTTGAATGGAGTGGAGATCTAAAGACTGAAAATTAGGTTTAGCGGTTAAGATCATCCCCCCAACTTCTCTTTGTGCACAAAAATCTACTATAGTGGTGTTTACGGCTACAAGATGAATAGATTGCTAGTAAGGGATAAATACAATTGATAGCTTTTTTCTTCCAACCACACAATCTCTTAATTTGTGGAAGAGTCAGGGAGACTGGATGAGCATTCAATGAAAATATGGAAATTTATATCAAAGCTAAAATGAATACACAATCTTGAGGAAACGTATTGCTGCAGAATTACAGTATGAGGGACTAAGACTCAGAATTCCTATTTAATATGTATAAGATGTTCTAAATCCCAGTAAACTTAATGAAATTCAAAGTAATCATATTCAGGAATATCCTACAAGCCTTTAGTTTTATGACAAAGCAAGAAATAAGGAACAGAAATAAAAAAGAGAGAGAGAGGGTTTACTACCATGGTATGAATCTATCTTGCCTATTAACATTTGATTCTTTCTTTCTCTTTGAAAGCCAAAAAACCAAGAAAAAAGTCCCACACTTTGATTTTAAAACTCATATATGGTTTTCTTCCATGCAACGTGATTCTTTTTTGGAAAGAAAAAAATGAATCAATCAAAGAAGCACATGAGTGGAAAGAAATGAAATGAATCACTCAGAAGCTCAGATGATAAAACTCAACTCTTGAGATCTTTGGGTGGGAAAAAATCATGGTCACGTTGCTGTGTGCTTTTCTACATATATATATATATATATTAACAGAGATTAACAAAATGGGAAGAGCCCTTGTAGGTCAACCGCCCAAGCAGGAGACCCTACACCATTTCTGACAGATGGCAGTCCAGTCTCTTCTTGAAAGCATCCAGTGATGAAGCTCCCACAACTTCTGAAGGCAACTTCTGTTCCATGGGCTGATCGTTCTCACTGTCAGAATTTTTTTCCTTATTTCCAGGTTGAATCTCTCCTTGATCAGTTTCCATCCATTATTCCTTCTCTGGCCTTCAGGTGCTTTGGAAAATAGCTTGACGCCTTCCTCTCTGTGGCAGCCCTTCAAATATTGGAACACTGCTATCATGTCTCCCCTGGACCTTCTCTTCACTAATCAGCCATGCCCAGTTCCTGCAACCGTTCGTTGTATGTTTTAGCCTTCAGTCCCCTAATCATCCTGGTTGCTCTTCTCTGCACTCTTTCTAGACTCTCAACATCTTTTTTTATAGTGTGGTGACCAAAACATCTAGCCTACGCAAATTACTAGTTAGGATTTCTCCATTAATTGGATGGATTCCTGTTGTTAAACCAGGGAGGCTACAATTTTTGACAATACGTTGAATTCTTAATTTGGCAATACTCGGTTCATTTTCGTATAAGAGTTCCCACACGTTCCATCAAGCCTTTAACAGCCCTTACTTTTCCCCATCTTCATGTTTGACTGCGCAGACCTTCGGCTTCAAAAGCAAACATAGAAAATGCCCATTTTCGAAACATCCTTTTGACTTCCCTTCCGATGCTCTGCATAACCATATTCATAAATCCCAGATAGATAGAAAGGGTTATTTTTTTTGCCTCCAGTGATTTCTTATTATCACAATTCCTCTATGCTTTATCTTTGATTGATCCCTCCCTGCCAACAAACTTAAACTGAAAACTGCTGCTAAGTGAGCTTCAGTTTTTTTTATTGCTACCATATATTTTAGTTGTATTGAGTGTTGTATGATGATTGCTTAATAAGGACCACTATTAAAAGGTCTGAACACTTTTTCATTGGTTCTGGTTAGGTTGGGCTTGCTTGTAAGGAAGCTGCCAAGCTCATAGACCACCAAGGAGCCCACGGTTCAACCTTGAACTACAAATATTCTCTTCTAATAGTTCAAACTTCAGTCTGCATAATCTGTAGTTAAGATCCGAACTTCTATCGTGTCTTGTATTGAGAACAGGACTCTAAATCTCTCTCTCTCGCTCCCCTCCCTCTCCTTCCCTCTCCCTCTCCCTCCCTTTCCCTCCCTCCCTCTTCCTCTTCCTCCCCCCTCTTCCTCCCCCCTCTTCCTCCCCCTCCCCACCCTCTCTTTCCCTCCCTCCCTTCCCCTTTTTCCTCCCTCCCTCTCCCTCCCTCTCCCTCCCTCTCTCTCTTTCCCTCCCTCTCCCTTCCCATTTCTCTCCCTCCCATTTCCCTCTATCTATCTCTCCCTCCCTCTCCCTCTCTCCCTTTCCCTCCCCTCTTTCTTTCCCCCCTCTCTCCTTCCTTTCCCTCCCTCCCTTTCTCTCCGTCCCTCCCTCTCTCTTTCCCTTCCTCTCCCTTCCCATCTCTCTCCCTCCCCTTTCCCTCTATCTATCTTTCCCTCCCTCTCTCCCTCTCCCTCCCCTCTTTCTTTCCCTCCCTCTCCCTCTCCCTCCCTCTCCCTGCCCCCTCTCTCCCTCCCTCTCCCTCTTCTTCTTTCTCCCTTTCCCTCTCCCTCCCCACTCTCTCTCTCACCCACTCACACAAGCACACACACAGTTTGGAGCATGAAATGCTTTACAAGAACAAGAAACACTCAAATTTAAGCCCATCGTCAGGCATTCAATACCATGGGACGTTCTGGGACAGCCAGCTGCAAATGAAAGGAGACGTCATGGAAACATTTGAAACTCCCGAATAAAATACCAGGTTATAAATCTAACACCTATCTAAAATAACGGACAATGTTTTAAGTGCAAGTTATTCAGAGCAAGCTAAAGAAACCTGAATACCTGAAAAAAAAATTGAAGGAAGGTTTATAAATTGAAAAGAGAGAAGATGCAACTTTAGAATGCCATTTGCCTTTTTTTCCTTTGATGAAATTTAGGCTATTTCTTTCGAATGCAATAATTATTTTGTGTCTCTCACTTTAAGGCTCGTTCGGGCTACTTTTGGGCCTACTTTAAAAATCATATTTTCTCAAAGCTGCAGATCAAGAAAGAAAATGGTCCCGGAGGATGAAAAACAACGAAATGTCTCCACGAGGAATTGTTCACTTTCTATTAATGGAAATTGAATTGCCCCCTTTCCCTGCCATCGCCAACAGTTCGCTAGTTGAGATGTTATTTTAGAAAGGCTGTGAAATTGGAATAAGAAAAACCAAGCCCCCTTGAACATGTTCTGTCTCTTACATTGTTAAATTTCGGTGCAGCAGGCGCATAAAAACACCCAAGTGGATGTTCAAAAGAAAAAAAAAACAGGAGGAAAAAAAGGAAATGGTTCATATTGGCAGAAGGTTCAGTTATGTATCTTATCTGAGATTAAGAGAAGTGAATTGTATGTAGAGCCAGAGAAACTGATTCCAGAGTCATCTGAGCACTTTATTACTTGGGAGACAGACTGATATCGATCACATAATAAAAAGGAGGAATCACGATTCTGTGAGAATATGGTGGCTCAGTGGCTAAGACGCTGAGCTTGTCAATCGAAAGATTGGCAGTTCGGCGGTTCGAATCCCTAGTGCCGCGTAACGGAGTGCGCTCCCATTACTTCTCCCAGCTTCTGCCAACCTAGCAGTTCGAAAGCACGTAAAAATGCAAGTAGGAAAATAGGGACCACCTTTGGTGGGAAGGAAACAGCGTTCCGTGTGCCTTTGGCATTGAATCATGCTGGCCACATGACCACGGAGACATCTTCGGACAGCGCTGGCTCTTCGGCTTTGAAACAGAGATGAGCACTGCCCCCTAGAGTCGGGAATGACTAGTACATATGTGTGAGGAGAACCTTTTTAATAACTATTCTACTGTATTTCTTAGTAATGTAGGCTACATTAAGAATCAGGTGTATCATTTTAAGTAATCATTTGCCTTTTAATCCATGAATACATACCTATTGCCTGCCTGTGGCTCCTTTAAATGATCTAATTGTGAAGATCTCAATTCAAGAGGTAGCTGCTTTAATGAGTATCGGAAGGATACTCATGGCTCTGTACATTCTATAGCAGGGGTGTCAAACTCGATTTCATTGAGGGCAGCATCAGGGTTGTGTTTCCCCTCAGGGGCCTGGGTGGGTGTGGCCAGGGTGGACATGGCCAACTTGATGTCACTCATGTCGGCGTCTGTGGTGGCCGGAGCACTCTGCTAGTGGAAACGGAACTCGGGAGGGCTGCCCTCCTGAGCTCCATTTTCGCAGACAGAGTCACCATGGCCTGGTCCTTCGCTGTTTCCAGGGGGCCCCTGCGGGCCAGATCCTGCGGGCCGGATCCAGCCCACGGGCCTTGAGTTTGACACCCCTGTTGTACAGTATGAGTTTTGTGTGCGTGTGTAAGCCATAGAAGATTATTCTGATACATGATTACTGTCGTGAGACTGTTATATGTGCAAAAATGGAAAGATTTTGAAATATAGACAATGAAGATAATGGAGCTAGCTGAGATGGCAAAATTAATTTTAAGGAGATAAATTTTAAGGCCAACCCTTTGTCTGAAGTGGTGTATAGTTTGTTTGTTTGTTTGTTTGTTTGTTTGTTTGTTTATTTTGTCACAACAATATACATAAGCATCACACAAAATGATTATATAGTATATAAACATATATATGAGGAAATATAAGGAAGTATAAGCATATATATATATATATATATAAGGAAAAAAACAACAATAGAACAGGAACGGTAGGCACGTCTGTGCTCTAATGCACGCCCCTTATAGTCCTCTTAGGAATGGGATGAGGTCAATACTAGAAAGTTTTTGGTTAAAACTTTGGGGATTTTGGGAAGAGACCACAGAGTCAGGTAATGTGTTCCAAGCACTGATAATTCTGTTACAGAAGTCATATTTTCTGCAATCTAGATTGAAGCGGTTAACATTAAGTTTAAATCTATTGGTTGCTCTTGTATTATTGCAATTGAAGCTGAAGTAGTCTTTAACAGGAAGGACATTACAATAGATGATTCTATGAGTTAAACTTTGGTCTTGTCGAAGGCGACCAAGTTCTAAGTTTTCCAAGCCCAGGATTTCAAGTCTAGTGGGATAAGGTATTTTGTTGTTTACAGAGGAATGGAGAACTCTTCTTGTGAAATATTTCTGGACACGTTCAATTGTATTGATGTCAGAGATGTGGTGAGGGTTCCAAACAGGTGAGCTGTATTCTAGAATTGGTCTAGCAAACGTTTTATATGCTCTGTAGTGTAGTGTGTAGAGTAGTGTAGAGTTTTTGGAAAAGAAGCTACGCAAGATTAGGTTTACAACTCTTAGAGCCTTTTTTGCTATGTATATGCAGTGCATCAAGTATGTACTTAGTGTCTGGGAACGACTGAGGGCAAAAGAAGAAGGGGACGACAGAGAACGAGGTGGCTGGATGGAGTCACTGAAGCAGTCAGCGTGATCTTAAATGGACTCTAGAGGATGGTAGAGGATAGGAAGGCCTGGAGGAACATTGTCCATGGGGTCGCGTTGGGTCGGACACAACTTTGCAACTAACAACAAGTTGAGGACTACCTGTGTATAAGTGCATTTATAACTACTGTTGAAATTTTTTTGGAAATTCTGCTTCTTCAGAATATTGTCTTTTTCTTTCCTTTTTCTTATTCACTATTCTTTCTTATTTTGTTTCTTTTCTAATATTTGTATTGTTTTTATCTTGATAAAAATTGTTTTCAATAAAGATTACTTTAAAAAAACAGCCCAGGTTTTCATTGATCTACTAAAGCCCTCAGTTCCTGATCGAGGTTTTTGACTGTATTTTGTGGATAACCCTTTGACATTAGGAACTAGATAGGGTTTTTTTAATACAAAGCCACTGATCTAATATTTTTTTAAAAAGCTAAACATTAAGTTTGATGGTTTCCAAACGAACACACAGAAAGTGATAACTAGATGCTAATTCTGTTGATTTTTTTACACTGGTCGGCATATCTTGTGGCATAGTTTATTTATTTGGTTTCACAGACACTCCACCTATTCCTGTCCTGAAGGTATAAAATAAATAAC
>NC_080543.1:129948058-130058058 GCF_028640845.1 Ahaetulla prasina
TATGATTTGACTGCTTATTTGTTCCCTATGACTATCATTAAGTGTTGTACCTTTTGATTCTTGACAAATGTATCTTTTCTTTTATGTACACTGAGAGTGTATGTACCAAGACAAATTCCTTCTGTGTCCAATCACACTTGGCCAATAAAGAATTCTAATCTAATCTAATCTAATCTAATCTAATCTAATCTAATCTAATCTAATCTAATCTAATCTAATCTAATCTAAGTTGACTTTGTATATAAATATACAAATAGAATGAGACTATTGCCTTACACAATGTAAGCCGCCCTGAGTCTTCGGAGAAGGGCGGGATATAAATTCAAATAAAAAATAATAATCTAATCTAATCTAATCTAATCTAATCTAATCTAATCTAATCTAATCTAATCTAATTTTGCTGCTTGTATCTTTATGATTTGTATTGTTTTATTTAGTTTCTTAGTATGATTTATGTTGATTGCTTATTTACTATCCTATGGCTAAGTGTTGTATCTTATGATTTATGATGAATGTAGTGTTACGATGACGACGATCATGATTTATTTATTTATTTTATTTATTATTTAGATTTTTATACCGCCCTTCTCCCGAAGGACTCAGGGCGGTGTACAGCCAGATTTAAAACAATACAATATACAAATTAAAACAACAGTTAAAATAACATATTCTATTAGTGGCCGAAAATTTAAAACCGTCAAATTTGACCCATAAATAAAATACCCCAATTAAAATTATTAAAATTCAAAAAATTTAAAAAATTTAAAAAATTAAGCCAGTCCCGCTTGGATAAACAAGTGCGTTTTCAATTCACGGCGAAAGGTCCGATTTATCACTTGTAGCTTTTATGTACACTGAGAGCTTATGCACTGAAGACAAATTCCTTGTGTGTCCAGCCACACTTGGCTAATAAAGAATTCTATTCTATTCTATTTTTTTTGAAAAAGTTACCTATTGACACATAGTTTAGGGAAAGAAGCTGGCAAAATCCATTATTACGAGATATAAATAAACAGACACTGTCTTTCAATAAAGTGTGGTATAGCATCGTAATGAGTTGATTCCTTCTAAGGAAAGCCAAATTTATTCTCTGCCATGAAAGTCGACTGGATGATTTTTGTATCACTTTCTATGACTCGGCCCAACTGATCTAATAGCATCACTAGGGGGGAACAAATGCATTTGGCAGGCTTATATAGGTCACCTTGAGATCCTGCCGGAAAAAGAAAAAAGAAAAACCAGTTATAATAAATGAATAAAAAAATCAATAAGACTTTTCTGGTTCTGGCGGTCGCCTTCTGAACTAAATATTACTGACCGAGCCATGCGAGGATTCACTGATCGATGTGAATTGAAATATATATAAAAGAAAATGCGAGTGAGGCTGAATAGAGGGGATTGACGCAGCTGTTTAAGGAAAAGCTTGATGCCCATCGCTTTCTGGAATCCGATTATGATCCATTGGAACACTTGGGAAGAAGATAAACACACGCTTAATTGCTCCTCTTGAAATAAATGGGGCTTAAACATCTTTAGTTTGAGCCAGATAGCCTCTTTGATTACAACTTAAATGGAAAGATTGTAATTTGATTTTCTATGGCATTGCTTTTTTTTCCCGCCAGCTTCTCCCAGATATATGCTAGCATTTTCTAAAACAAACAACGCGGCAATGGTGTTTTGTGGGGGAAATGCCTAATCTACATTTGCTGCTGATGTCACAATGCTTATTGGGCTTGCTTCGACACCATCGCAAACAACACTTATTGTTCGGTTGCTAACTCATGTCCAGCTCTTTCTAACCCCATGGATTATAGAACGTCAGCCCCAAAGTTTGGCCTCATGGATTATAGAATGCCAGCCCCAAAGTTTGCCCAAATTCATGTTCATTGTGTTGATGACACACTATGTAACCATCTCATCCTCTGCCATCTCCTTCTCCTTTTGTCTATGGAGATTCTCAGTCATCCAAATCATGTCTGTGGAGATTCTCAGTCATCCAGGTCATGGTTGTCCCAAAGGTGCTTTTTTCAAGAGGCAATTGGACTTTCTGGTCTTTCTTTGAAGATGTTCATATTTAGATATGAGCCAGCCGTGTTGCAGCAGCTGCGAAAAAAGCAAACACAGTTCTGGGCTGCATAAACAGAGGGATAGAATCAAGATCACGTGAAGTGTTAGTACCACTTTATAATGCCTTGGTAAGGCCACACTTGGAATATTGCATCCAGTTTTGGTCGCCACAATGTAAAAAAGATGTTGAGACTCTAGAAAGAGTGCAGAGAAGAGCAACAAAGATGATTAGGGGACTGGAGGCTAAAACATATGAAGAACGGTTGCAGGAACTGGGTATGTCTACTTTAATAAAAAGAAGGACTAGGGGAGACATGATAGCTGTGTTCCAATATCTCAGGGGTTGCCACAAAGAAGAGGGAGTCGGGCTGTTCTCCAAAGCACCTGAGGGTAGAACAAGAAGCAATGGGTGGAAACTGATCAAAGAAAGAAGCAACTTAGAACTAAAGAGAAATTTCCTGACAGTTAGAACAATTAATAAGTGGAACGACTTGTCTGCAGAAGTTGTGAATGCTCCAACACTGGAAATTTTTAAGAAAATGTTGGATAACCATCTGACTGAGATGGTGTAGGGTTTCCTGCCTGGGCAGGGGGTTGGACTAGAAGGCCTCCAAGATCCCTTCCAACTCTGTTGTTATGTTATGTTGTAATGTTATGTTATGTTATGTTATGTTATGTTATGTTATGTTATGTTATGTTATGTTATGTTATGTTATGTTATGTTATGTTATGTTATGTTATGTTATGTTATGTTATGTTATGTATAGGAGAACAAACACATCAGGACTAAATTCAGCAGTCCATCTGCATTTAAAAGACACAGGCCACTCTTCTGAAGACAGACAAGTCCATATTTTGAACAGTGAGGATCGCTGGTTTGAAATAGGGGTCAAAGAGGCCATCTGTGTTGAACAGTCCTCTCTCATCAGAGCAGGAGGTATATGACATGATATATCTCCAATCTACAACACAGTCCTTTCAACAGTTTCAAGAAGATTCCAGACCAGGGGTGGATTCTACTTATGTGTGCGCATGTGCAGAAGCCCCTTGATGACATCGGGGCAGGTAGGTGGAGCCTCCCGCTAGTTTTACTACCACTTCTATAGAACTGGACAGAACCGGGAACAACCCACCACTGTTCTACACCCATTTGTACTATTCAGGTGACCCCAATGAGTAGTGACCCCAATGAGTACAGATAAAGCTCCAGGTGGCCTCAATGACTTTCTAAAAGAATGTAAATGACCAGCTGTCTGCAAGGAATATAAATCCTTCCATTTCCCACCATCCAATCAGAGCTGAAGAAACTTCTTGGATGAGAATCAAAATGTCTTTAAAGAAAAACCAGAAAGTCCAGTTGACTCTCGAAAAAAAAGAATCCCTGGGACCCTTCTCCTTTGGCCTTCCAACTTTCCCAACATCAGGGTCTTTTCCCAGCATCAGTCCTCTTTTCTCATTAGGTGGCCAGAGTAGATTAGCTTCAGCTTCAACATCCGTCCTTCCAAAGATCAGTCAGGGTTGGTTTCTTTTGGCATTGACTGATTTGATCGGCTTGCAGTCCAAGGGAGTCTCAAAAATCTTCTCCAGCACCATTATTTGAAAGCATCAGTTCTTCGGCACACAGTCTTCCTTATGGTCCAAATCTCAAGCCATGCATTACCACTGGGAAAATCATAGTTTGGATTGTCTATGGAGATTTTCAGTCATCCAGGTCATGGTTGTCCCAAAGACCTTTTTTTTTTTCAAGAGACCACTGGACTTTCTGGTTTTTCTTTGAAGATGTTTCGCTTCTCATCGGAGAAGCTTCTTCAGCTCAGAGCTTTGGGACATAGCTTTGTCTATACAGATGTTTGTTGGCAAGGTGATGTATCTGCCTTTTAATATTCTGTCTAGGTTATCACAAGGCTAATGCTCTGCAAAATGGATTGAAAAAAATATATCGGTAAGTGCCATTGACTTTGTGACAACTATATGCACAGGTTTGTGTGTGTGTATGTATGTGTGTGTGCATGTAAATAAACAAACAAAACAGCCTTAACATTGTAGTTTCTATTCTAATGATGAAATGCAAAAACAATAAGGAGAGAAACAAGCAAACAAAGAAAATAACAATACTTGCAGATATTTGCCTATCATTAACTTGACGAAGTGCACTCTTTGTCACTCTGGAATTACATTTGATAGGAATGAACCAAAAGAGATAAAGGCTTAAAGAAATCATTTCCTCCCAAGGCTACAGCGTGATGAAATTGGTCGCACATCTGCCAGTGATGCAAAGGCTATATGTAGATGAAAATTATGTTAATTTTGGGGGAAGCTATGTGGATTTCAACGTAAAAATGGCCCAGCAGGGAAGAAGAATGACAACTATGACAAAGACGCAAAAGGAATATTCAAGTTCCAAGTACAGGTTCAACAATATACCTGGGACTTTCCAAATTTTTTTCCTAAAACAATATTAAGAACCAGAGCAATATTATCTTCTACAGGTAACCAACAATCTCAGCTGGTAACGTAGCCAGAATGTTAACACATAAAGTAGGAATTATATTTAAGTCTTCTTATCGCCTGCTTTTGCTTTCCTTTAAGTTTTTCTCTAGCCTATTTTTTGCTTGCTTAATCTCTCATCCCTTTAGTTTGGAATCTAAACTTATTCTAGCTTTAGCAAACCAACAACTGTTAGGTCAGACTACAGCAGTATAAGAGTTCAGCTTGTGTTCAGAAATGATCCTTCCACTTGTGTCCTGGGGAAAACTCTAAAAACCTTAGAGCTTCTTACTTGCGTTCTTCTGTCTGTGAATCCCTCCTGTACTGCAAGATACAATCTGGGTCTGTGCCTGGTTGTGGGTCTGGCTTTTTAGTTGTCGATTAAGGGTGTTGATGGCCGGTTATTAATTTGTCAGCTGTTGTTCTCTTGTGCTGGCAAGTCCTGGGCTCCTGAGTACCTGATAAGCTGGTGGTAAATCAGCCCTCCTGATAACTGGACTGTTTTTCAGGCTTCCATTATTTCCCTGGCTATTTTTGTACCTGTTCAGCCAACAATCTTAATAGCTATGAAATTGAATGTGTGTCCTTGTTCATTCCTGTACTGTCTGAGTACTGTATTTTTCGCACTATAAGACCATAAGACGCACTCCCATTTTCGGTCTCCATGTGTCCTGTTTTCGGCCTCTGTGCATCCCATTTTTGGCCTCCACGTGCCCCATTTTTGGCCTCCATGCACCACTTTTGGCCTCCGCGCATCCATTTTTGGCCTCTGTGTGTCCCATTTTCGGAGGCCAAAAACAGGATGCATAGAGGCCAAAAATGGGTCATGCAAAGGCCAAAAATAGCCAAAGGTGAGCAGGGCTTCAGCAATACTAACCAGAGCATATAAAATATTTGCAAGACCAATTCTAGAATACAGCTCGCCTGTTTGGAACCCTCACCACATCTCTGACATCAATACAATTGAACGTGTCCAAAAATATTTTACAAGAAGAGTTCTCCATTCCTCTGAAAACAACAAAATACCTTATCCCACCAGACTTGAAATCCTAGGCTTAGAAAACTTGGAACTCCGTCGCCTTCGACAAGACCTAAGCTTAACTCACAGAATCATCTATTGTAATGTCCTTCCTGTTAAAGACTACTTCAGCTTTAATTGCAATAATACTAGAGCAACTAATAGATTTAAACTTAATGTCAACCGCTTTAATCTAGATTGCAGAAAATATGACTTCTGTAACAGAATCATCAGTGCTTGGAATACTTTACCTGACTCTGTGGTCTCTTCCCATAATCCTAAAAGCTTTAACCAAAAACTCTCTACTATTGACCTCACCCCATTCCTCAGAGGACCATAAGGGGCGTGCATAAGCGCACAAACGTGCCTACCGTTCCTGTCCTATTGTTCTTTTTTTTCTTTTCTCCTTCCTATATATATGCTTATACCTCCTTATATTTACCCATATATATATATATGTTTATTTACTATATAATCTTTTTGTATGATACCTACATATATTGTTGTGACAAATAAATAAATAAATAAAAAATATTCACTCCATAAGATGTACAGACATTTCCACCCACTTTTGGAAGACAAAAAAGTGTGTCTTGTGGAGCAAAAAAAGATGATAATTAACAAAACAAATATCAACATCTTCAAATATTTTACTAGGAATATAAAGATGCTGACACAACAAAACAAATAGAGTTATGTGTGATATTTTCAGCTTCATTTTTTTTTAACGAATTAGCAACCAACCTTTTGTATAAAGTTGTTACAGATGACGAAACCTGCATGTCTGTACTCATATTTATTTATTTATTTATTTATTTATTTATTTATCACATTTGTATACCGCCCTATCTCCCTAGGGACTCAGGGCGGTTCACAGGCAAATAAAAAAGGTACATATAAATACAAAATAAAATAACAATTAAAAAACTTATTCTACATAGCCAAATTTTTAAAAGAACAATATAAATAATAAAACCCATTAAAACCAATATAAAATTAAAATCTAATCCAGTCCATACTGGACTGGATATACTGTACATGAATATGTGGGTGGTTATACCTCTCACAATACTTGACAACACAGTATCAACAGTAGAAACCTTCAAATTTCTGGGTTCTATCATATCGCAAGATCTAAAATGGACAGCTAACATCAAAAACATCATTAAAAAAGGACAACAAAGAATGTTCTTTCTGCGCCAACTCAGTAAGCTCAAACTGCCCAAGGAGCTGCTGATTCAGTTCTACAGAGGAATTATTGAGTCTGTCATATGCACCTCTATAACTGTCTGGTTCGGTTCTGCAACCCAACAAGAAAAACACAGACTTCAGAGGATAATTAGAACTGCAGAAAAAACAATGGCTACCAACCTGCCTTCCATTGAGGACCTGTATACTGCACGAATCAAGAAGAGGGCCGTGAAAATATTTACAAGAAGAGTTCTCCATTCCTCTGAAAACAACAAAATACCTTATCCCACCAGACTTGAAATCCTAGGCTTAGAAAACTTGGAACTCCGTCGCCTTCGACAAGACCTAAGCTTAACTCACAGAATCATCTATTGTAATGTCCTTCCTGTTAAAGACTACTTCAGCTTTAATTGCAATAATACTAGAGCAACTAATAGATTTAAACTTAATGTCAACCGCTTTAATCTAGATTGCAGAAAATATGACTTCTGTAACAGAATCATCAGTGCTTGGAATACTTTACCTGACTCTGTGGTCTCTTCCCATAATCCTAAAAGCTTTAACCAAAAACTCTCTACTATTGACCTCACCCCATTCCTCAGAGGACCATAAGGGGCGTGCATAAGCGCACAAACGTGCCTACCGTTCCTGTCCTATTGTTCTTTTTTTTCTTTTCTCCTTCCTATATATATGCTTATACCTCCTTATATTTACCCATATATATATATATGTTTATTTACTATATAATCTTTTTGTATGATACCTACATATATTGTTGTGACAAATAAATAAATAAAAAATATTCACTCCATAAGATGTACAGACATTTCCACCCACTTTTGGAAGACAAAAAAGTGTGTCTTGTGGAGCAAAAAAAGATGATAATTAACAAAACAAATATCAACATCTTCAAATATTTTACTAGGAATATAAAGATGCTGACACAACAAAACAAATAGAGTTATGTGTGATATTTTCAGCTTCATTTTTTTTTAACGAATTAGCAACCAACCTTTTGTATAAAGTTGTTACAGATGACGAAACCTGCATGTCTGTACTCATATTTATTTATTTATTTTTTTATTTATCACATTTGTATACCGCCCTATCTCCCTAGGGACTCAGGGCGGTTCACAGGCAAATAAAAAAGGTACATATAAATACAAAATAAAATAACAATTAAAAAACTTATTCTACATAGCCAAATTTTTAAAAGAACAATATAAATAATAAAACCCATTAAAACCAATATAAAATTAAAATCTAATCCAGTCCATACTGGACTGGATATACTGTACATGAATATGTGGGTGGTTATACCTCTCACAATACTTGACAACACAGTATCAACAGTAGAAACCTTCAAATTTCTGGGTTCTATCATATCGCAAGATCTCAAATGGACAGCTAACATCAAAAACATCATTAAAAAAGGACAACAAAGAATGTTCTTTCTGCGCCAACTCAGTAAGCTCAAACTGCCCAAGGAGCTGCTGATTCAGTTCTACAGAGGAATTATTGAGTCTGTCATTTGCACCTCTATAACTGTCTGGTTCGGTTCTGCAACCCAACAAGAAAAACACAGACTTCAGAGGATAATTAGAACTGCAGAAAAAACAATGGCTACCAACCTGCCTTCCATTGAGGACCTGTATACTGCACGAATCAAGAAGAGGGCCGTGAAAATATTTACAGACCCCTCGCATCCTGGACATAAACTGTTTCAACTCCTACCCTCAAAACGACGCTATAGAGCACTGCACACCAGAACAACTAGACACAAGAACAGTTTTTTCCCGAAGGCCATCACTCTGCTAAACAAATAATTCCCTCAACACTGTCAGACTATTTACTGAATCTGCACTACTATTAATCGTTTCATAGTTCCCATCACCAATCTCTTTCCACTTATGACTGTATGACTGTAACTTTGTTGCTGGCAATCCTTATGATTTATATTGATATATTGACCATCAATTGTGTTGTAAATGTTGTACCTTGATGAAGGTATCTTTTCTTTTATGTACACTGAGAGCATATGCACCAAGACAAATTCCTTGTGTGTCCAATCACACTTGGCCAATAAAAAATTCTATTCTATTCCATTCTATTCTATTCTATTCTATTCTATTCTATTCTATTCTATTCTATTCTATTCTATTCTATTCTATTCTATTCTGTTTGGACTAAAAGTATTTGGGTTCTTTTTGCTGGAACATGTTACTTTTTCCATGAAGCTACGTTTGCATCATATTGACTGGTGCTTTTGCTTCATTGATCAAGTTGTTTTCAAAAGTCACTGGCTGTAATCCCTTCAAAAAAAAAAAAAAACAACAACCTCACCATTTTGCAAATCCAGAAACAGAAAAGTAACATGGCAAATTTGTGGCAGAAACTGTTTGTGCATTTTTTTTAATCCGTCCTGCTATTTTCTGCTATTGATAGACACCAAGTATATGGGTGCTTAGCCTGTTGTGTCCTTTCTCATTTAGCAAATAATACTTCACTGAATACTGATATTTAAAATTATATTTAACATTTTTTTCCCTTTATTCCTTCGTTTATTACATTGGTGTCCCATCAGTCTTCCAGTGTCTCAGAGGAATTTTCATCACATATCTCTTTCCTAACCTCCAGCGCTTCAGGCTCCAGCAATATGATTGTAAGATTAATACTCTATCCTGTCTTCATATCAACTTCCACTGAATACTTGCTTAAAGCTTTCTGTTTTTCATTTTTGTTTCAACCATGGTAAATTATTTTGTATTATTAGCAACCAAGATCACATTGTTTGTTTCTTAGTCGAGGCCTTACAGCTTGCCGCTAACAAGAATAAAATGCAACTGATTCATGCAAGATATTACAGCATCCCTCCAGGCTACTGCCAACAGATTATTGTCGGTAATAAATAAATATTGCATTAATTGGCCATCTTTAAGCTTTTCTATACCCCTTTAGACCAAATTAAAGTCACTAACCCATCAAATACTATCGCACAATTGATCTGAAGTATTTGGGCAATGCATGCTTTCTGAAGATGTCTCTAAATTCCCCTCTCTCAGATTTTCATAAAATTGGAAATACAACAAATAGCATTGATGGAACAGCACTGGTATGCATCTATGCATCTTATAGAGCAGACCCAAAGGAATTCTGACATTTCTTGAATCTAACATTTTTATATATTATTCCCTCAAAAATCTAACGTTTTTGCTATAATCCAATATGCCTTAGGAGTGCATCTGCTTGAATTCAATAGGGAACGTATCTGAGTAGATTCATACTGTATCTAGGACTGCACATTAAGTCATAATGAACTCTGTGTTTTCAATACTGTTTAAGAAATTGAGTTACAATCAAGGAAACATTACACATTAGCAATACTGCAACAGTAACAACAAAGCTTTATAATTGGGGAAAGTTAAAATTGGCAAAGCCCATTGTCTAGTATGGAGGGAAATGAAGAGAGGGAGGGGAGAAGAAGCAAAGAGAAGGTTTCTAACTCCTTTCTTACACATAAAGTAGTGGCCAAAATTGTGGAACCCTTTTGGGAAAAGTGTATTTTAGAAGAGAAGAGAAGAGAAGAGAAGAGAAGAGAAGAGAAGAGAAGAGAAGAGAAGAGAAGAGAAGAGAAGAGAAGAGGGTAGGGTAGGGTAGGGTAGGGTAGGGTAGGGTAGGGTAGGGTAGAGTAGAATAAATAGAATAGAATAGAATAGAATAGAATAGAATAGAATAGAATAGAATAGAATAGAATAGAATAGAATAGAATAGAATAGAATTTTTTATTGGACAAATGTGATTGGACATACAAGGAATTTGTCTTGGTGCATATGAGGTTTGATGGCTAATAACACCAACTTTATTTGGAGTAGTACCATAAAATTATATATCAATGGAAAGGTAATTTAATTAAGGATGTAATGCAACAAAGGTTGTGCACTTATCTGTATTCTATGAAAAGGTATAGCCAAATAACCAGAAAAAGGAAGCACAACTTGCTTTAGGTTGCTATCAGGTAGTTTTCCTTCATCTGATTGTAGCCAATGAGAATGAGTGTTTAGAGAGCCAATCAGGTGTCATCTTGTTTTGGCAATGAGCCAATCAGATCACAGCAGGATTCAGTTATTGATGTCATATAGCGAAGCTGAGAGGAAGACATTTGTCAGTGTGTTATGTGATCGCTATCAAGTTGGTTGGGTTTTTTTGTGTGTGTGTTCTTTCATTTAGTGAGCTTGTAAAATGTAATAAAATTAAAGTAATGGTGCAAAGAGTTGACTGATCACCCAGAAAGTGATTTAAAATAGTATTATTAAGTGAACAAGGCTACAGTTATAAAGAAATTAGAAGAAAAATTGGTGGAAGCTTAACCAAAGGTGGCATTTCTAAGTTTTTGAAGAGGTATAAGGGGACTCAGTCACTACAAAACCACACTGGTAAAGGCAGGAAGAAGTGCACAACAGCAAGTGATGATAGAAGAATAAGAGGCTGTGCCTATGTGACAGAAGAAAATTATCTGGGTGTATATAAGATGAAATGGTGCAATGCAATGTGAAGGGCCTCTGGTGGCTCAACAGACTAATGCAGTCTGTTATTAACAGCAGCTGCTTGCAATTACTGCAGGTTCTAGTCCCACCAGGCCCAAGGTTGACTCAGCCTTCCATCCTTTATAAGGTAGGTAAAATGAGGACCCAGATTGTTGGGGGCAATAAAAGTTGACTTTGTATATAATATACAAATGGATGAAGACTATTGCTTGACACAGTGTAAGCCGCCCTGAGTCTTCGGAGAAGGGCGGGATATAAATGCAAATAAAAAAAAAAAGTTGAGCGCAGGACTGTTCGGCACAGACTGCAGGAATTTGGCCTAAAATCTAAGAATTCCATGAAAAAAGCTACTTTTATCTCTCAAACAAAGGTTGAAAAGACTAAACTGGGCTAAAACCCATGCTACTGGACACAGGATAGATAATTGTATGGTACTACTCCCCCCAAAAAGGGTGTTATTAGCCATCAAACCTCAAAAATATGGTACACTTTTCCCAAAAGATTTCCACAGTTTTGGCCACTATTGTATATTTGGCATCACTGAAACAGTGAAGCTTAGTGATGCACCATATAATTAACTGCCTCTTGTAGCTTGGCTCTCAAGTCATCTGTTACGTCGCTATGGACAGCCTGTAGCAGAACTGGAATAGGTCAAAACAGCATCTGCATAGAGCCAATTGAGGAAAGAGAATCACTTGTTTTTATAGGCCAACTACAAGAGGCCGAGAGAAGGATCTCAGCAATTATTCCAGCCCTTCAGAATGTCCTTTGAAACAGCCTTGATTTAAGGTGCACGAACTATGTCAGAGAAGGCCAAAGAAGAGGGCATGATGCTGATAAAATGAAAAACATATTTAAGAAAGAATCTTCATGCTAATTCCCATCACCTCCTAGGGAATTTAGTTGGATGCAGAAGGCCAGTAGAATAAAAAAGAAAAGCCATGCAAAATCAGCATATGGTAGCTTATATGTATATCAACGTAGCTATAGCCCATAGCTGTTTCCCTGCATACATTTCTGGCGATCTCGAATCTCAGTACCGTGTCTAAAATGACCCTTTTCAAATCTGCCACAGTGAATTTGGCAGCTGTATATACAATTTGGACCATCAGGAAAAGAGACAAAGAGACTCAGTGATGGGCACAGACTCGGCGTCTCTGTATACAGGACGTACAGGGGGGGGGGAAATGTGCTAATTGGGATGAGTCCATGAAGGTCTTGAAAAGTAGGCATTGCGTTTTAAATCTAAAGCAGAAACCAATTAGCTACCAGTAGATCATGTAGTACAAATATATTGAGGTTCCACAGGACAAACCAGCGGTGAAATTCAACAGGTTCTGACAGGTTCTGGAGAACCGGTAGCGGAAATTTTGAGCAGTTCGGAGAACTGGTAGCAGACATTTTGAGTAATTTGGAGAACCGGCAAATATCACCTCTGGCTGGCCCCCGAATGGGGTGGGAATGGAGATTTTGCAATATCCTTCCCCCAGGAGTGTGGAGAGAATGGGGATTTTGCAGTATCATTCCCCTAGAGTAGGGTGGGAATGGAGATTTTGTAGTATCCTTCCTGTGAAGTAGGGTGGGAATGGAGATTTTACAGTATCCTTACCCTGCCACACCCAACAAGCAAAGCCACGCCACACCCAACAAGCTACACCACACCCAACAAGCCACACCCACAGAAACGGTAGTAAAAAAAAATTGGATTTCACCACTGGGACAAACTATTAATTTTTTAAATGTTTCCTTATCTTTTAATTTATCCAAGCAGAGCTAGCCAAAGAGATTGATGCTATAGGAGACATTTTCCAGAGGTAGCTGCAATAAAATGTCCTTTATATTGCCTCATTTCCTTAGAGGAAATGTTTTGTAACACAAGATTGGCTTTACTAGGAGCTAGAACAGAGGCAGAAACAAGAAATAGGGGGGATATTAGTATAAATATTTCTATATATTATAGTAAAAGTAATAGCTAGATGCAAAGATTAGATGTGGAAAGATGGTGACACTATATATGTTTTAATGATGTTGTTAGTGTCATTAGAAGGGTGAGCAAAAATGCTGAACAACTAAATAATGAAGGCCTATATTTTAACACAAATATGTATGATAACATTACAATTACATAAGTATGATCTAAATAACAGATAACATTAATACTATAACCCACCACTTGTATCCAAATGAATGATACCCAGATGCCTCACTGTTCATGTATTGATACGAAGAATGGTTACAGGAACTCGGTATGTCTAGTTTAATGAAAAGGAGGACTAGGGGAGACATGATAGGAGTGTTCCAATATCTCAGGGGCTGCAACAAAGAAGGAGTCAAGCTATTCTCCAAAGCACCTGAGGGCAGGACAAGAAGCAATGGGTGGAAACTAATCAAGGAGAGAAGCAACCTAGAAGTAAGGAGAAATTTCCTGACAGTGAGAACAATCAATAAGTGGAACAACTTGCCTCCAGAAATTGTGAATGCTCCAACACTGGAAGTTTTTAGGAAGATGTCGGATAACCATTTGTCTGAAGTGGTGTAGGGTTTCCTGCCTAAGCAGGAGGTTGGACTAGAACAGGGGTCTCCAACCTTGGCAACTTTAAGACTTGTGGACCTCAACTCCCAGAGCTCCTCAGCCAGAAAAGCTGGCTGAGAAACTCTGGGAGATGAAGTCCACAAGTCTTAAAGTTGCCAAGGTTGGAGACCCCTGGACTTGAAGACCTCCAAGGTCCCTTCCAACTCTGCTATTCTATTCTATTCTATTCTATTCTAGTCTAGTCTATTCTAGTCTAGTCTAGTCTAGTCTAGTCTAGTCTAGTCTAGTCTAGTCTAGTCTAGTTTAATAAAAATAATAGTTTAATAAAAATAAAAAGAAGGACTAGGGGAGACATGATAGCAGGGGCTGCCACAATGAAGAGGAAGTCAAGCTCTTCTCCAAAGCACCTGAGGGTAGAACAAGAAGCAATGGGTGGAAACTGATCAAGGAAAGAAGCAACTTAGAACTAAGGAGAAATTTCCTGACAGTTAGAACAATTAATAAGTGGAACGACTTGCCTGCAGAAGTTGTAAATGCTCCAACACTGGAAATTTTTAAGAAAATGTTGGATAACCATCTATCTAGATGGTGTAGGATTTCCTGCCTGGGCAGGGGGTTGGACTAGAAGACCTCCAAGGTCCCGTCCAACTCTGTTGTTGTTGTTATTGCTCTTCTTCTTCTTCTTCTTCTTCTTCTTCTTCTTCTTCTTCTTCTTCTTCTTCTTCTTCTTCTTCTTCTTCTTCTTCTTCTTCTTCTTATTATTATTATTATTATTATTATTATTATTATTATTATTATTATTATTCTATTATGTATATTCAATAATAGTAATACTAATAAAAGTAATAATAGTAATAATAATAATAATTTTAAAAGCTTACTAACTTCAGTTGACAAAAAATTCTCGATAGTGGAAGCCATTGCAAGATTGTAGTGAACCTACTCAGTCACAAAATGTTTCAGTTCTTATAACAGATTTCTGGTCCAAATCTCTCCCTCTCCTAAATGCTCTGGATTTTGTCCCAGACAGTGGCTTTTACCAGTGCCCGATCTAAATGGTAGAATACAGGCAGTGATGACAGCAGCACAAAACTAGGGACTAAGCACTAAATCCATAGGAGCAGGTGCAGAGAGGTCTTAGGGACAGAGCAACACAGACCAACACATACAAGCAAGAACAGCACATGTTGAATGACACATCTAAGTAGCCGGCATTGTGCTCAATGTACAGTCTAAAGCAGGGGTGTCAAACTCGATTTCATTTCATTCAGGGCTGTGTTTGACCTTGGAGGGCCGGGGTCTGCGACCATGGTGGCCGTGGCTGGGGTGGGAGTGGCCATGGTGTGTGTAATACTGGACTTGTGTCTGGGCACCTGTGGTGGCCAAGTGATAAGACAGGACATTCCTGAGACCTTCCCTCACTCTCATTATAATTTCCTTCCTTCCTTCCTTCCTTCCTTCCTTCCTTCCTTCCTTCCTTCCTTCCTTCCTTCCTTCCTTCCTTCCTTCCTTCCTTCCCTCTTCATTCTCCTTTCTTCTTCCTTCCCCTCTTTCCTTACTTTTCCTTCCTTGCTCTCCTCCCATCTTGCCTTCTTTTCTCTCTTCTTTCCTCTTTCCCATTCTCCTTTCCTATTCCTTCTTGCATGCTCAAATGCAAAAGGGGAAACATTTCTCCTTTTGTGTTGTTTCTAGTTTGTTTTGAAAAGCTCCATTTTCACTAGCACAGGCACTGCAGGCTGGTCCTTTGCCGTTTCCAGGCCAGCTCTGCGGGCCGGATCTAAGAACCTTGTGGGCTGGATGTGGCCCGCAGGCCTTGAGTTTGACACCTCTAGGCCAGTGGTGGGATTCAAGTAATTTAACAACCGGTTCTCTGCCCTAATGATTTCTTCCAACAACCAGTTTGCCAACTGCTCAGAAACTTAACAACCAGTTCTCCCGAAGTGGTGCGAACTGGCTGAATCCCACCACTGCTCTAGGCTAAAAAATTCAAAGTCCAGATGATAGATCCCAAAAAAGATTGTGGAAATTAACAGGGCTATATGACCCTGTGGGACTTCCAGTTCCAGATAATCAGAAGGTACTGACTAGTCAATCAGACATCATAGTAGCAGACAAGGACCATAAGACAGCAGTGGGAAGAGATGTAATAGCAACATCAGGAAGAAGGAGGATGAGAAACTGAAGAAGCAGGGGTGCTATTCAGCATGTTCTGACAAGTTCTGGAGAACTAATAGTGGAAATTTTGAGTAGTTTGGAGAACCGGCAAATACCATCTCTGGCTGGCCTCAGTTTTTGCAATATTCTTCCCCCAGGAATGGGGAGGGAATGGAGATTTTGCAATATCCTTCCCCTGCCACGCTCACCAAGCCACACCCACCAAGCCACACCACGCCCACCAAGCCACGCCCACAGAACCAGTAATTAAAAAATTTGAATTCTACCAGTGCGAAGAAGTATCAGAGCCTGAAAGGAAAAACTGGTACTATTCAGGCTGATTTGACATAGCTTGTGAGATCAATCATTAGCTAGAGGACTACCAACTGCTAAGGCTGTCTATTAATCCTAAACTTTAATTGAGAAAGTCTTAAGGAACCTATAACCCTCACGAAAGGCTGTTGAAACCCACTGGTTTAGTAGCAACATTAGTCATTTAATTCTTTCAGCGCTGCCTTCTGAGTCATTAAGTTACTTCTCTGTCAAGCTTGTGACAACAGGAATATGGAAATATCCATGAAAGTTTTCATAATCACCACTTTTGTTTTTCAAATATCCTAGTATAACCTCCCTGGTGGCAAAATTACCACCTTCTGTATGTATGTCGGATTGCCATACATTGGAAAAGAAGCCTTTAAAAAATTGTAAACACCCAATCATGCTATTCTACCCCCCTCCATTTTAAAAATAATGTTCTGTTTCCGCTAAGATTCATCAATCTAAATTTAAAATTAAAGCAGTGCCACTCCGTTAAGAAAAAAATGAGACGTTATTTCCAGAGAAGCCCAGATTCATATATTAAATAAAGATTAAAAATGGGAAACTCACTGAACTTTTACAGCAAGGTGCTTTAATTAATATAGTTTTAGATCTCGGGTTTGACCACGCAGGGGGGAAACGGCGCAAAATTACATCTGCAGCAGAATCCATCTTAGGTTTCCATTTATTCACAGCGTGAACTGGAGGCTAACAAAATCTAATGTAACATAAAAAGGGAAAGGAAACATCAATAACCCAATGCAATGACTGTGCGTAATGTATTATTTATGGGGTGTAACTACTTGTTACATAAAAATGTAATGAAAGAAATAATAATAATAATAATAATAATAAAGCATTGTCTGTTACAGCAAATATATCTGAACTAGATAGCAGAATGTGATATTTTAGGCCAGAATTGATTAAAATCATCTTGACAAGAATTCCATATTGTTATGGTCAAACAGAAATTCCATAAGAATTTCAACGGTCTGTTTTTTCGTGGTTTTTTTTTTCTTTCATTCAGGATGGAGTCATTGTCAAACCACTGTGGACTTCTGGCTCTTCCCTACCTCGCATCCCTAATTATCTTGCCTAGTAGTATTTAATAGTTTCTACAGAGATGCCATAGAATGTATTAAGAACTGCTTATTTATGACCGAGCAATAATGCACTTCTGAGTGAAATATCATCTTAATTAACGGCTCATATCGCTGAGGCAGGTAAACTATGTGAAGTTAAGAATATGCTTAATATGAGCAGTGATGAACAAGGATGGATACACTAGCAGAGGAGTGAACAGCTTTTGTGGGCAGGCATAGATTCTTTAGTTAGCTTCATGGCATCTCAAATTCTTTGGAAGGACATTGCTTGGGTTTGAGCATGGCAACCAGACTGCCTGACAGCATCTAATGAGTATAGTTGAGATCAACACTGAAAACTGAAAACTAAAGAGAGCACAAATAGAATAGAATAGAATAGAATAGAATAGAATAGAATAGAATAGAATAGAATAGAGCAGAATAGGAATAGGAATAGGAATAGGAATAGGAATAGAATAGAATAGAGCAGAATAGAGCAGAATAGGAATAGGAATAGGAATAGGAATAGGAATAGGAATAGGAATAGGAATAGGAATAGGAATAGGAATAGGAATAGAATAGAATAGAGCAGAATAGAGCAGAATAGAGCAGAATAGGAATAGGAATAGGAATAGGAATAGGAATAGGAATAGGAATAGGAATAGAATAGAATAGAATAGAATAGAATAGAATAGAATAGAATAGAATAGAATAGAATAGAATAGAATAGAGAACTTTGTATCTCCCTCAAAACCCAAAGGGGTAAAAGAGAAGAAGAAGAAAAAAAAGGAGGAGGAGGAGGAGGAGGAGGAGGAGGAGGAGGAGGAGGAGGTGGAGGAGGAGGAAGAAGAAGAAGAGGAGGAGGAGGAAGAGGAGGATGGGAAAGAGGAGGAGGAGACAGACCAGGTTCAAGATTTGAGAGCAACACAATGGGGTGAACTCCTTTCCTTGCCCCAGTTCCTGCAATCTAGTAGTTCAAAAGCATGCAAATGCAAGTAGATAAATAGGTACCACTTTGGTGACTCCATGAGTGGAGTGGAATGGAATAGAATGGAATGGAATAGAATAGAATAGAATAGAATAGAATAGAATAGAATAGAAATTGGAATGGGATGGGATGGGGTGGGATGGGATGGGATGGGATGGGATGGGATGGGATGGGATGGGGTGGGGTGGAGTGGAGTGGAGTGGAATGGAATGGAATGGAATGGAATAGAATAGAATAGAATAGAAATTGGAATGGGATGGGATGGGATGGGATGGGATGGGATGGGATGGGATGGGGTGGGGTGGGGTGGGGTGGGGTGGGGTGGAGTGGAGTGGAATGGAATGGAATGGAATAGAATAGAATAGAATAGAAATTGGAATGGGATGGGATGGGATGGAGTGGGGTGGGGTGGGGTGTGCTGGGGTGGGGTGGAGTGGAGTGGAGTGGAGTGGAATAGAATAGAATAGAATAGAATAGAATAGAATAGAATAGAATAGAATAGAATAGAATAGAATAGAATAGAATAGAATAGAATAGAATAGAATTCATTTTTTTATTGTCCAAGTGTGATTGAGAATAGGAATAGGATAGAATTCAGTTCTTTATTAGCCCAGTGCACTTGAACACACAAGGAATTTGTCTCCAGTGACCTGTGTGAGGGTACCTACAAACCAGAACCATCCTGTATGATAGCATTACTATGGCTCAAGAGAGTTCAGCATTACTTCACTGAGTTAGGAGGCTTAGGTGAGCACTGGTATGTAGCCCTTGACCTAGTAGTCCATGGAATTTGACAAGTAGGCTGCAGGTGAGGTTGCTGTTATATGGAATTGAAAAAGTGCCTTAAAGTGCAGAGACAGGATTGAGAACAGCATGGCAATTGATCAGAGAGTGGGTGGAAAACCCACCTAAAGATCAAGGTTTTAAATGATAGGTATCCTGGAAGGAGAAACCAGGGCTGACTTGAAACAAAAGAGAGTTTTTAAAAGAGCTTTCTAGCTCTAACGAATAACATAATAAAGTAGAGCATAGCTGGGAAATGATCTGATTTTCCCTGAAATGGGAAACGTCTTTAGGGTCTAAATTATCTGATTTGCTTTCTGGTATGGCTCTGACAAAATGTTGGCCAAGCTTTCATTTTAAAATGTCTATGCTTTGTTCAGAGAACAAAGAACACATTTGGGTTCAGTGAAAAGTAATCATCAAAAGCTGCAAGAAAATACATGTTCTACTCACTCGGAGTAACAAAATAACGGACCTTGTTCAGGGACCTTAGAGAAGTCACTTGCTGATGTCATCCAAACTGACCTAGAACACGGGTGTCAAACTTGATCGTGTCACGTGATGTCACGTGATGTATCACAACATTTTTTTGCCTTTGCAGAGCTGGTGTCAGCCGCTATGATGCTTGCTTGCTTTCGGCTGCCATAGTAACAGGAGGCGGGGAGGTACCGTATTTTTTGGAGTATAAGACGCAGCTTAGTTTTTGGGAAGGAAAATAAGGGGGGAGGGGAAATCTGCCTACCAGGTATTCCTCTGGCTAGTGTCCTTAGTCTGGTCAGCTTCAGCACATTAGTTTGCTGGTTTTTATCCCCTGCTTGGGAATAAAAAACAGCTTCTAAGGCACAGCTGAGAGGAAGCAGCAATGAGAAAAGCAGGCAAAGCACGGGGCGATCGGGAAGATTGCTTCACTCGCTAGCACCTCAGCACCTCGTTAGGACTGAAAAAAAAACCTTCTAAAGAACATCTGAGAGTCCAGCAAAACATGGAGATAATTCACTCGCTAGCGCCGCAGAGAGTGGAGGGCGCAGGCAAAGCTGGGAAGATGGCTTCATTTGCTAGCGCCTCACTAGCACCTCATTAGGGCTGAAAAAAAGCTTCTAAAGAACAGCTGAGAGTCGGAACAAAGCATGGAGATTCTTCATTTGCTAGTGTCCCGGAGAGTGGAAGGAGCAAGCAAAGCTGGGAAGATCGCTTCAATCACTAGCGCTTCGCTACCACCTCGTTAGGACTGAAAAAAAGCTTTTAAAGAACAGCTGAGAGTCAGAGCAAAGCATAGATATCCTTCACTCACTAGAGCCGTGGAGAGTGGAGGGCGCAGGCAAAGCTGGGAAGATGGCTTCATTTGCTAGCGCCTCACTAGTACCTCATTAGGGCTGAAAAAAAGCTTCTAAAGAACAGCTGAGAGTCGGAACAAAGCATGGAGATTCTTCATTTGCTAGTGTCCCGGAGAGTGGAAGGAGCAAGCAAAGCTGGGAAGATCGCTTCAATCACTAGCGCTTCGCTACCACCTCGTTAGGACTGAAAAAAAGCTTTTAAAGAACAGCTGAGAGTCAGAGCAAAGCATAGATATCCTTCACTCACTAGAGCCGTGGAGAGTGGAGGGAGCAGGCAAAGCTGGGAAGATCACTTCACTCGCTAGCACCTCGTTAGCGCCCTGTTAGGGCTGAAAAAAGCTTCGAAAAGCTACATTCAGAGTATAAGACGCACCCAAATTTTCAGCCTCTTTAGGGTGTGTCTTATACTCCGAAAAATATGGTCATTTAGGGATTTTGGCGGTGGGAAGTGAGCTGGTGGAGATGTCTCATGAAAGGGAGGATAACTCTCACTGCCTTCGTAACAGCTGCAGGGAGTGCTGATAGCAGTCAAGGTCAACCGTTCCGGAATACCAGATAGATGGGACCATCTGAAGAAGCACCCCACATGACACCTTGGGGAGAAGTGGATTGGACATTCAACTTGGGTCCTTGGGGGGAGGGATTTGCGGATGCTTTCAATATGTAATTTTCGCGCTTATTGCTTCCGACTTTCCTTTCCTTTCATTGCACTCAGTTCATACTCAGTAAAAGCACCTTTCTCTACAAACATAGAGTTATAAAAAAATATAAGACAGGGTCTTATTTTTAGGGAAACACAGTATCATTGTTCTTTTGTCCTCACTTAATGCTCTTCATTAGCTGAATGACCTTCCCTTGTATTACTGGCGCTCATTAGTAACAAACATCTCATTCCCACTCCGTACATAATTCAAATAACAACAACAACAACAACAACAACAACAACAACAACAACAACAGCAGCAGCAGAGTTGGAAGAGACCTTGGAGGCCTTCTAGTCCAACCCCCTGCCCAGGGAGGAAACCCTACACCATCTCAAACAGATGGTTATCCAACATCGTCTTAAAAATTTCCAGTGTTGGGGCATTTACAACTTCTGCAGGCAAGTTGTTCCATTTATTAATTGTTCTAACTGTCAGGAAATTTCTCCTTAGTTCTAAATAAACCTTTCTTGAGTTTTGAACGGTGGCACACCTGACATCTGGGGTGAGTGTGTTACCTGTGTGTGATGCATCTGGACCACTAGCCACCAGTTTAACACCCCTGACCTAGAATATGGAAATTGGCCACAAATGGGGACCTAACAACACAGTAACAAAATAACAGAACTGGAAGGGTTCTTGGAGGTCTTCTAATCCAACCCTCTTCACAGGCAGGAAACCTTATACCAGTGGTGGTGAACCTATGGCACGCATGCCAGAAGTGGCATACAAAACCATCCCGTGCCAAATGCGCAGATTCCCTGGTTCCTCGTTGCGTTCCTGTGCTCAAAAACGCGCCAGCCAGCTGGCCATTGCATGCGCAGTGCCGGCCGACCCCAGAAGTGCGGCGGTCCATCGTGCATGTGCGAGCCGGCACCTGGCCTTCCGGGTTGGCATCATGTGCATGCACAATGGATTGCCACACTTCCAAGGTCACCAGCACTGCATGTGTGATGGCCAGTTGGCCGGCGCACATTTCAGTGCACAAACGTGACAGGAGCCGGCGAGGCCATGCATTCAGCACAGGATGGTTTCGTGTGCCACTTCCAGCACGCAGGCCAGCACGCGAGAACACGAAAAGTTAGCCAACACTGTCCTATACCATTCCAAACAAATGAATGCCCAGTCTCTTCTTAAAAACTTCCAGTGTTGGAGCATTTACAACTTCTGGAGGCAAGTTGTTCCACTGATTAATTGTTCTAACTGTCAGGAAATTTCTTCTTAGTTCTAAGTTGCATCTCTCCTTGATTAGTTTCCACCCATTGTTTCTTGTCCTGCCCTCAGGTGCCTTGGAAAAATAGATTGACCCTTTCTTCTTTGTGGCGGCCCTTGAGATATTGGAAGACAGCTATCGATTATGCTAACTATTCGTCTAACATCTATTGACAACATTTTCTTGTTTTGCCTTCAGGTGCTTTGGAGAAGAGAACACAGAACGTAGAATAATAGACTTTGGAAGTCTTCTACTTTAACTCCCTGCTTTCAGATAAGTGATTGTTCAGTCTCTTTAGGAAGTTTGCAATGATTTTATTTATTTATTTATTTATTTATTTATTTATTTATTTATTTATTTATTTATTTTATTTGGATTTATATCCCGCCCTTCTCCAAAGACTCAGGGTGGCTTACAATGTATTAAGCAATAGTCTTCATCCTATTTGTATATTTATATACAAAGTCAACTTTTATTGCCCCCAACAATCTGGGTCCTCATTTTACCTATCTTATAAAGGATGGAAGGCTGAGTCAACCTTGGGCCTGGTGGGACTAGAACCTGCAGTAATTGCAGGCAGCTGCTGTTAATAACAGACAGACATAGTCTGCTGAGCCACCAGAGGCTCAACAGCCTTAAATATAAATTTAATTTATATACCGCTCTTCTCCCGAAGGACTCAGGGCGGTTTACAGCCAAATAAAAACAGATTTCACAAAAGTTAAAAAACATTTTAAAAAGCTAATTCAATTAGGCCAAAACAGACTAAAACTACAATAAAACCCACATTAAAACAACATTAAGCCAGCCCTGCGCGATGAAACAAAAAGGTCTTTAGCTCACGTCGAAAGGTCCGGAGGTCAGAGAGTTGACGTATCCCTGGAGGCAGCTCATTCCAGAGGGCAGGAGCCCCCCACAGAGAAGGCCCTCCCCATGGAGGTCGCCAGTCGACATTGTTTGACTGACGGCACCCTGAGGAGACCCTCCCTATGGGAGCGCATGGGTCGATGGGAGGCTATTGGTAGCAGCAGGCGGTCCCGTAAATAACCCAGTCCTATGCCATGATGGTGCAATGCCACTAGGAAAAAAATCTGCTCATTTCTAGCCAGGGTTATCAATACAGATTTGTTTAAGATAGATCTTAAATACATTTTACAATGCTTAGGAAGAAAGGTTTCTACTTAATTTGAATCAGAGAAGCCAGGAAAACAGTTACATGCACATAGGAAATCTAATTTCCAGCAAGATTCATCTGTGACTATTATCACTGGGCATTAATGAGACCAACTGATGGAACTAATAATGGACTTCCCCCCTCACTCTCCAAATGCTAAATTGCTTTGTCTTTCCAAAGATTACATTTGATTTCAGTCAACATTTCCACTTAAAAAAAAATGCTTCTCAAGAACCATCTGTTGCATTAATACACAAATAAATTGTTCCATAACTTTATAGGGCATTTTAAAACACTAGATCAGTTTGCATTAACCGATGCAGTTGAGAAGAGAAATAGAAAGGAAGTGGGATTTAATTGATTTCCAAAAATTGATACACTGCTATGTATTGAACGCTTGCATTCAATCCATGAAACTAACAAGCGTGTGACATAAAGTTTTATGTTCATTTGTGTTTATATTTTTTACCTGGTGCTAAGGAAAGAGAAGGGACACGCTGTCTCAGGGGCTAGGACGTTGAGCTTGTCGATCGAAAGGTCGGCAGCTCAGCGGTTCGAATCCCTACTGCTGCTGTGTAACGGGGTGAGCTCCCGTTACTTGTCCCAGCTTCTCCCAACCTAGCAGTTTTGAAAGCACGTAAAAATGCAAGTAGAAAAAATAGGGACCACCTTTGGTGGGAAGGTAACAGCATTCCATGGGACTTTGGCGTTGAGTCATGCCAGCCACATGACCACGGAGACATCTTCGGACAGCACTGGCTCTTTGGCTTTGAAACGAAGATGAGCACCATCCCCTAGAGTCGGCAACGACTAACACGTATGTGCGAGGGGAACCTTTACCTTTACTAAGGAAAGAGAGTGTTTTAAGTCCTAATGTTTTCCTAATATTTTCTAGGATTTTCCTCCTATGAAATCATTCAGTTTTTATAGATGTTTATACATAAATACAATAAATAAATAAATACAATCGAGAGAGTCCAGCGATATTTTATGAGAAGAGTCCTCTACTCCTCTGCTCACAATAAAATACCTGATGCCACCAGACTCCAAATTTTGGGCATAGACAACTTAGACCTATGCCGACTTCAGTCTGACCTAAGCATAATACATAAAATTACCTACCACAATGTCCTACCTGTCAGTGACTACTTCAGCTTCAACCACAACAATGAAAGGTGAAGGTTCCCCTCACACATACGTGCTAGTCATTGCTGACTCTAGGGGGCAGTGCTCATCTCCGTTTCAAAGCCAAAGAGCCAGTGGTGTCCGAAGACTTCTCTGTGGTCATGTGGCCGGCATGACTAGATGCCAAAGGCGCACGGAACGCTGTTACCTTCCCACCAAAGATGGTCCCTATTTTTTCTACTTGCATTTTTACGTACTCTTGAACTGCTAGTTTGGCAGAAGCTAGGACAAGTAATGGAAGCTCACCCCATTACATGGCAGCACTAGGGATTCAAACTGCTGAACTGCTGACTTTTCAATTGACAAGCTCAGCGTCTTAACCCCCTAAGCCACCGAATCCCTGTTATGTTTTTACTGTTAGTGTTTTAACTGTTCAGCTAAAACAATGTTGTTTTTACATGGATTCACCCCATTACACAGCAGCACTAGGAATTCGAACCGCTGAGCTGTCGACCTTTCGATCAACAAGCTCAACGTCCTAGCCCCTGAGCCACCGTGTCCCTTACCTTACCACAACAATACATGAGCAATTAATAGATACAAACTCAAGGAAATCTGCTCCAAACTCGATTGTAGAAAATATGACTTCAGTAACAGAGTGGTCAATGCCTGGAATGCACTACCTGACTCTGTAGTTTCTTCCCCAAACTCCCCAAACTTTAAGCTTAAACTGTCTACTGTTGACCTCACGCCATTCCTAAGAGGTCTGTAAGGGGCATGCATAAGCGCACCAGCATGCCTACCATCCCTGTCTTAATATTCCTTTTTACTTACTCTTTTCATGTATTCAGATTATGTTTATACTTTTACCTGTTATCTTATATATGATTGACAAAATAAATAAACAAAATAAAATAAATAAATAAATAAACATTTTAATGTTGTTGTTGTTTGCTGCTGTTTTGTCACTTTTACGCAGGTTTTGTCCTATTTGTTAAAACGGGTGATCAAGCCAATAAATAGAATACCTTATGCCACCAAACTTCAGATTTTGGGCTTAGAAAATTTAGAACTATGCCGCCTTTGGTCTGACGTAAGAATAGAATAGAATAGAATAGAATAGAATAGAATTTTTTATTGGCCAAGTGTGATTGGACACACAAGGAATTTGTCTTTGGTGCATAGGCTCTCAGTGCACATAAAAGAAAAGATACTTTCATCAAGGTACAACACTTACAACACTTAATGATGGTCATAGGGTACAAATTCAATACTTAATATCATTAAGTCATAGGCTACAAAAGAGAAGAGAAGAATAGACTAGACTAGAATAGCAATAAGAATAGAATAGAATAGAATAGAATAGAATAGAATAGAATAGAATAGAATAGAATAGAATATGGGAAGGGCCTCTGTGGCTCAGACTGGTAAGACAGTCTGTTATTAACACAGCTGCTTGCAATTACTGCAGGTTCAAGTCCCACCAGGCCCAAGGTTGACTCAGCCTTCCATCCTTTAGAAGGTAGGTAAAATGAGGACCCAGATTGTTGGGGGCAATAAAAGTTGACTTTGTATATAATATACAAATGGATGAAGACTATTGCTTAACACAGTGTAAGCCGCCCTGAGTCTTCGGAGAAGGGCGGGATATAAATGCTAATAATAATAATAATAATAATAATAATAATAATAATAATAATAATAATAATAATAATAATAATAATAATAAAAAAAATGCCTCCCTGCAGTCACGTGATTTACATTCGGATGCTTGACAATTGTTTTATATTTATGACGGTTTCAATGTCCCGGGGCCACGTGATCTCCTTTTGCGACCTTCTGACCAGCAAAATCAAGGGGGGAAAACCAGATTATTTTCTAAAAAGCAGGTTACTAATTGAAGAACTGTAGTGTGTCACTTAACAAAGGTGGCAAGAAAAGTCATAAAATGGGCCAAAGAGATAGATGGTGCCATATCCCTCCCTCTTTATTGACCCTTCTTTCAAACCAGTGGTCCTCTCTGTCCAGAATGTGGACTTTGTTGTCTTCAAAAGACTCTTTCCTCTGCAAGGGGTATAAATCCTTCCATTCCCCACCATTCAGCCAGAACTGAAGAAGCTTCTTGGATGAGAAGTGAAATGATTTCAAGGAAAGTCCATGTTGTGCCTCGTCCTCCCTCCTCTCCTCAGCCAGGCCCCTCCCATCTCCACCTGGGCCTGTTATCAGACTCTGAGTCTGATAATGAAGATGAATGGCCAGTCATGCCTCCAGCCCCCGGCCCTGGCCCCATGCCCGGAGAGGCAAGCCTGAGAAACCTCACTCCTACAGTGTGTGAACAGGAAGCCAGCCACGTGCTGGAATTAACTGACAGCAGATCCAACTGAAGAGAATTCAAAGTGGGAGGATCCTCACTTCCAGAGATCTGAGAGGCGACGCCAGCAGAAGGAAGGGAGGAGCAGGCCTGGATAAATGCTGAGTCATGGAGCCACACCCCACAGCCTATATAAAGGACCTGCTTTTGGCATTCCAACCTTGAGTCAAGCAAAGTCTCATCTAGTTTGCTGAAGTCACAACTTGGACTCCTACCTGCCCTGATAAACCTCGGAGGAATTTGGCACAGCTGCAGAGGCTTCGTTGCCATGTTTGATACGGATTTCCTAGACCCGGTCGTCAGAGGGGGAGGGGGACATGACACCACCCCTGAAATATTCTATCCTGCCTTTTTAATATTTCCCAAAATATTTCATTCTTCGAGGAGGGTGGGGGGCTTCCTGCAGTACCTTATATTCTGTGGTTTTTGTGTCTTTAAGCTGAGGTTGGCTTCATAGGAGGATCATTCTTTTTTCCTTGGACATGGTTTACCATTGTTTTTTTTTTCCTGGCTCCCTTCTAGCCTAAGTTCTGGGATTTCTTTTCTTTTTTTTTAATTGAAAAAGTTTTACAAAATTTTAGGGTTAGAAAGGGTGGAAGAGAAGAGCAGGGAAGGAGGAGAGGATGTAGAAAAGCGAAGGAGAGGAAGGATGAAGAAAGTAAAAGAAAGTAGAGAAGGGAGGAGGAAAGGTTTGTTAAGGAAGGAAGTGGTAGCTGGGCAGGTCCAAATAAGTAACAAATGAAAGTTAATGACTAATGTTGAATAAGAGACTGTATATTGAATAGGTTGTTGGAAAATGAAAATAAAACTTTTTACAAAAAAAAAAAATTCCTCCCCTTTCCCCCCCTCACCCTTCCCTTCACAAACCCCCCCCTCACCCCGGAACAAACACAAGGTATAGTTAAAAATAAAACAAACATATGTTAAAAAATTTCCCCTTCCAACTCAATTATACTCCTACAATTCTCATCAGTTCCTAACCTCCCCCAAAACAATCAGAAATAATACATCCTAATCATTCAAAGGCAGTCTGATAACTCTTAGTCTGATATCTACTTTGAATATAGTCAATCCATTTTTTCCAATCCTTTAAGTATCTTTCTTGCGTATTTTTGCCAACTCAGCCAAATTGGCAATTTTCAATATCCATTCTTCTATTGTAAGTACTTCTTTTTTCTTCCAATACTGTCCTATCAGTAATCTTGCCGCTGTTATTTGATTTAAAATCAATTTAGTCTCAATTACTGTACAGTCCATAATAATTCCCAGCAGAAAAAATTGCAGCAGGAACTTTATCTTCTTTTTCAGAACATTTTGTAAAAAATCCACCAAATTTTTATCCAAAAAGCCTTAATATCCTTACAAGTCCACCAAATATGAAAATATGTAGCGTCATCACAATTTCGCCGTGAGCTGAAAACACACTTATTTATTCAAGCGGGACTGGCCTAAAATTTTATTGGGTTAAAATTTTATTGGGTTATTTATATTTTAATATTTTAATTCGTTTTTAATTTGGCCACTTTATAATATGTTTGTTTTAATTTCTTTTAATATTGATACTGTGATTTTTACTTGGCTGTACACCGCCCTGAGTCCTTCGGGAGAAGGGCGGTATAAAAATTGAATAAAATAAATAAATAAAAATAAATTACATCTCCAACATTTTGCTTGCATATCTGGATACATACATGATAATTTTTTAGGATCAAAATGCCATCTATAAAACATTTTATAAAAATTTTCCCTTAAATTCTGTGCCTGCGTGAATTTAACATTTCTAACCCAATTTTTTTCCCAAGTTTCCAATAATATTGGCTCCTGAAAATTTTGTGCCCACAAGTTCTGGGATTTCTTGATGGTTTTCTAATGAAATATACCATACTAGCTCTGCTTAGCTTTCTGAGGTCATCCGAGGTCAGCCACGTGCTGATATCACTTAGGATAACTATAGGTCAACCAGGGTGCTGCTGTCACTTAGGATAACTACCGGATAGTGATTTCAGTTGTGTACATTTTTTCACATCTAATCGCTGCTGATTGCTTTTACAACTTCCAGTCTTCTCAGTGGGGAAAAAAAAAGAAGACTTGTCATCCAGAACAGAATGGCTGTAATGGAAAGGAACAGAAATCTCTCCAATGTAAGGCAACCTGCTCACATTTGCCTCTTGAAAAAGGGCTCCTTGCTTGTGCACGTCTCTCATTGGCATTCAAGGCCATTTTCCAGCTTGCAAGGTGGTAACAAGGGAGGAGATATTTAATCACACAAATTATTTACAGAAAGATAACAAGTTGTTCCTGTCCACAGGCACTTATTATTGTAATAATACCCCATAATTGCCTCAGTGCTTGAGTCAGAGACAATGATCTTCACTTATCTCCGGCTCCCTGATGCCGCCTTCTTTTTTTAAAAAAAAGAAAAAAGAAAACCTCACACAGTTTCAATGTTTGTCTAATAATCAGGGTACCTGGACATTTTCGTCCAGCTTCGTTTAATTGCTCCCCAATTTTTTTTTCATCTTGTATTGCAAGCCAACAAGACAGACACAGACTTCAGAGGACGGCATTAGAACGGCAGAAAAAACAATGGCTACCAAACTGCCTTCCATCGAGGACCTGTATACCGCATGAGTCAAAAAGGGGGCTGTGAAAATATTTATAGACCGCTCACATCCTGGACATAAACTGTTTCAACTCCTACCCTCAAAACGATGCTATAGAGCACTGCACACCAGATCAACTAGACACAAGGACAGTTTTCCCCCCCCATGCCATCACTCTGCTAAACAAATAATTCCCTCAATACTGTTAAACTATTTACTAAATCTGCGCTACTGTTAATCTTCTCATCGTTCCCATCACCCATCTCTTTCCACTTATGACTGTATGACTGTAACTTTGTTGCTTGCATCGTTACGATTTATATTGATATTGATATTGTTTCCTGATTGCTTATTTGTACCCTATGACTATCATTAAGTGTTGTATCATTAAGTGTTAAATTTGTACCCTATGACTATCATTAAGTGTTGTATGCGTTGTACCTTGATGAAGGTATCTTTTCTTTTATGTACACTGAGAGCCTATGCACCAAAGACAAGTTCCTTGTGTGTCCAATCACACTTGGCCAATAAAGAATTCTATTCTATTCTATTCTATTCTATTCTATTCTATTCTATTCTATTCTATTCTGCTCTGCTCTGCTCTGCTCTGCTCTGCTCTGCTCTGCTCTGCTCTGCTCTGCTCTGCTCTGCTCTGCTCTGCTCTGCTCTATATTCTATTCTATTTTCTTTTTTTTATGTATACTGTATCTTTTCTTTTATGTACACTGAGAGCCTATGCACCAAAGACAAATTCCTTGTGTGTCCAATCACACTTGGCCAATAAAGAATTCTATTCTATTGTATTCTATTTGGGTTTTAGCACCTGGAGTTTGATGCTGTGGATAGCGCTGCTTAGGCTGGTTCATGCAAAACACTGGTTCCAGATCGCTTCAGAGGAATTTTCTCATGGATATTATCAAAGTAGCACTCTGGGTCTTTACTTTCATTGTACCAGAATGTAAATCCAAAAGAGAAGCAACCTAAACATTTCCTGACAGTGAGAACAATTAACCGACGGAACAACTTGCCCTCCAGAAATTGTGAATGCTCCAACACCGGAAGTTTTTTAAGATGAGATTGGACAACCGTTTGTCTGAAGTGGTGTAGTGCCGTGATGGTGAACCTATGGCATGCATGCCAGAGATGGCATGCAGAGCCCTCTCTGCCGGCACGCGTGTTGTCGCCCCAGGTCAGATCTCCGTGGCGTTTCTTTCGTGAGCTTCTGTTTTCCTGCAAACGATGAAACAGAAGCTCACGAAAGAAAAAGATCTGACCTCTTGCCATGCTGCTGGTGTTGGGATGTCCTGCCTCCCAACACCGGACAGCTAGTCTTTGGGCCTCTGCTGCACATGTGTGCATAACCGTGAATGGGCCGTGGTGTGGCTCAGGCTGTAAGAAGCCTGTTATTAAAACACAGCTGCTTGCAATTACTGCAGGTTCTAGTCCCACCAGGCCCAAGGTTGACTCAGCCTTCCATCCTTTATAAGGTAGGTAAAATGAGGACCCAGATTGTTGGGGGCAATAAAAAGTTGACTTTGTATATAATATACAAATGGATGAAGACTATTGCTTGACACAGTGTAAGCCGCCCTGAGTCTTCGGAGAAGGGCGGGATATAAATACAAATAAAAAAAATGTGCATGTTCACGCACACATGCATTTGCACACACGCACCTTTCACTTTTTGTTTTATTTGCATTTATATCCCGCCCTTCTCCGAAGACTCAGGGCAGCTTACACTGTGTCCAGCAACAGTCTTCATCCATTTGTATATTATATACAAAGTCAACTTATTGCCCCCAACAATCTGGGTCCTCATTTTACTTACCTTATAAAGGATGGAAGGCTGAGTCAACCTTGGGCCTGGTGGGACTAGAACCTGCAGAAATCGCTGTTAATAACAGACTGTCTTCGCAGTCTGAGCCACTCAAGGACCCTTGACTTGGGCATGCTTTCGTGAAGTTTGGGCACTTGGCGGCTAGAAGGTTCGCCATCAGTGGAACAGGGTTTCTTGCCTGAGCAGGGGGTTGGACTAGAAGACCTCCAAGATCCCTTCCAACTCTATTATTCTATTCTATTCTATTCTATTCTATTCTATTCTATTCTATTCTATTCTATTCTATTCCATTCTATTCTATTCATTCCATAATCTGATGGAATATCCCCTTGTCTCAGGTTCAGAAACATTAGCCCAGATGTTTGACATTATATGTTAAGGGGCATGCTTTTATTGTACCAGCATGTAAATCCAAAGCCTGCTAAGGAGTAGCACCTTACCAACTTTGGCTGACCTTGAAATGTTATAGAGGGCCAGACCTGGTTAGCATTCAGATGAGATTGCCAAGAAACGCAAGGGTTGTGTGCTAGACCGGGAAGTACAAACAAACAAATACCGTATATACTCGAGTATAAGCCGAGTTTTTCAGCACATTTTTTGTGCTGAAAAACGTCCCCTCGGCTTATACTCGGGTCTATACGGCTTATACTCCAGCTTTTTTTTTTATCTGCATTTATATCCTGCCCTTCTCCGAAGACTCAGGGCAGCTTACACTGTGTCCAGCAACAGTCTTCATCCATTTGTATATTATATACAAAGTCAACTTATTGCCCCCAACAATCTGGGTCCTCATTTTACTTACCTTATAAAGGATGGAAGGCTGAGTCAACCTTGGGCCTGGTGGGACTAGAACCTGCAGAAATCGCTGTTAATAACAGACTGTCTTCGCAGTCTGAGCCACTCAAGGACCCTTGACTTGGGCATGCTTTCGTGAAGTTTGGGCACTTGGCGGCTAGAAGGTTCGCCATCACTGGAACAGGGTTTCTTGCCTGAGCAGGGGGTTGGACTAGAAGACCTCCAAGATCCCTTCCAACTCTATTATTCTATTCTATTCTATTCTATTCTATTCTATTCTATTCTATTCTATTCTATTCTATTCCATTCTATTCTATTCATTCCATAATCTGATGGAATATCCCCTTGTCTCAGGTTCAGAAACATTAGCCCAGATGTTTGACATTATATGTTAAGGGGCATGCTTTTATTGTACCAGCATGTAAATCCAAAGCCTGCTAAGGAGTAGCACCTTACCAACTTTGGCTGACCTTGAAATGTTATAGAGGGCCAGACCTGGTTAGCATTCAGATGAGATTGCCAAGAAACGCAAGGGTTGTGTGCTAGACCGGGAAGTACAAACAAACAAATACCGTATATACTCGAGTATAAGCCGAGTTTTCCAGCACTTTTTTTGTGCTGAAAACCGTCCCCTCGGCTTATACTCGGGTCTATACGGCTTATACTCGAGTTTTTTTTTTTTTTTAAGCCCCTCGGCTTATACTCGAGTATATACGGCTTATACTCGAGTTGTTTTTTTTCACATTTACGGACTGAAGCCCTGCGGTGCAGTGAGAGGCGGGCGGGGAGCCACCAGCCTTCTCAGCTGAGGGAGGAGGGTTTCAACCGGTAGGTGCCTCATTTCCCACCCTCGGCTTATACTCGAGTCCCCAGTTTACCCCAGTTTTTGGGGTAAAATTGGGGACCTCGGCTTATACTCGGATCGGCTTATATTCGAGTATATACGGTAAGAATAACCTCAGAAGATAAGAAAGGGAAATCACTTCTGAACTGGACAGGTATTCAAGATAATTGTGAGAAGTCAAGCTTGACTTGAAGGAGTCTTTACTTTTAGATTAATACATTAGCCATGGATTCACTTTTATTCTTGCTAGCAGAAATTTCTTCACAGTTAAGTGTGTTAAGAGCAAAAGAACTACTACTAGAGCTCAGGTCATGCAGTGGTGGTGCAGTGGTTAGAATGCAGTACTGCAGGCTACTTCAGCTGACTGCTAGCTGCAGTTTAGCACTTCAGCAGTTCAAATCTCACCAGGCTCAAGGCTGACTCAGCCTTCCATCCTTCCGAGGTCAGTAAAATGAGGAGCCAGATTGTTGGGGGGCAATACTCAGACTGTGTAAACTGCTTAGAGAGGACTGTAAAGCACTATGAAGTGGTATATAAGTCTAAGTGCTATTGCTACTAGAGCGGCGGTGGTGCAGTGGTTAGAGTGCAGTACTGCAGGCTACTTCTGCTGACTGCCGGCTGCCTGAAATTTGGCAGATCGAGTCTCACCGGGCTCAAGGTTGACTCAGCTTTCCATCCTTCTGAAGTCAGTAAAATGAGGTGTGGTGTATTTGTGTGTGTTGGATAACAATGTGCTGCCTTGAGTTTCTGGAGGGGAAAAAAAATCAGATATAAAAAAGGAAATAAAGAGCTAAGTATCGTTATAGTGCTGGCGGTAGAGAATCCTGTAGCATCCAATAGAGGGAACCTGAACAGTTCTACATATATGAAATATCAGTTTTGTGGACCGAAACAGTTCTCAAATTTTGATGGACTTGCTTCCATGTCATTGCTCTATGGCAGGGGTGTCAAACTCAATTTAATTGAGGGCTGCATCATTGACCTCGGGGGTGTGGGAGGGGGCATGGCCATGGTGGGTGTGGCCAGCTTGACTCATGTCAGGGGCACCAGTGGTGGCCCTAGTGCTCTGCCAGAAAAAATGCACTCCTGAGCTCTGTTTTTGGCTGGGACGGCCTCCTGCAACCTTCTGCCAGTGAAAGAATACGACCCTCATGAGTTCAGTTTTTGCTGGCAGAGGCACCGCTAGACATCTTTGCTGTTTCCAGGACGGTCCCATAGGCCAGATCTAAGCACCCTATGGGCCTTGAATTTGACACCCTTGTTCTATGGCAGGGGTAGTCAACCTTTTTACACCTACCGCCCACTTTTGTATCTCTGTTAGTAGTAAAATTGTCTAATCTCCCACCGGTTCCACAGTAATGCGCTGTGTATCGTCGTCTGCGCATGCCTCTCACGCATCGTGGATTGGGTTTGGGGGGTGGGGGTGCCGGCTACCAGCTCTGCTTGTCTGTTACAGCTGGGTGATGTGAGGGGAGATGCGCGAGCTATTCTGGGACGAGGGTCTTTCCTTTGCGGTCGCACTATGGTGCCATTTAGTTTCACTTACGTAACGTGAACTAAACTTATGCACGGGCGATACAAATAGTATATTTTCAGAAATTTAAATTGTCACGGGGAATTTTATGAAAACCTAATGAAAATGTTTCTAAATAATGCTATGAATTTTTTTTTTAAAGTCAACTAAATTAAAAAAAAAAAAGGAAAGTGCTTCAGTATTGGACAAAACCCCTACCGCCCACCTTGAAAGCTGGAACACCCACTAGTGGGTGGTAGGGACCAGGTTGACTACCACTGCTCTATGGGAACCAATTTGGTGACATAGTCAAGGCATCAGGCTAGAAACTGGGAGAGACTGAGTTCTAGGCCAATTCAACACAAAGGCAACTGGGTTACCTTGAACTAGTCGCACTCTCTGAGACCTAGGAAGGAAGCAATGGCAAACCACTTCTAAAATGTTGCCAAGTAAACTGCAGGGACCCGTCCATGAGTCAACACTGACTTGAAGGTGTGCACACACACACAAATGTCCATAGGAAAACTATAAACAACTATTGTATTTCAAATAAAAAAAAACACACAATCAAGACTCAAAGTGAAGGCTAGATACACTGAGGAGCAATATTGCTTAAAAACATAAACACATATTAACATGAGATGCTTCCTTCTTGCTCTGTTTGCTCTAAATTTATAGTCAAAGACTTTATTTGACCTGAAATCCTGGTGATTTCATGGGCACATCCATTCAGTTGCCTTGACAACGGTAGGAGAGTAATAAGCAACACATGAATCAAAACATCATAACTACAATGGATCTTAGCGCTCGGAGGCCCATTGTTGTACCACGGCTAAAAATATTTTGCGTCTATTTTATCTGAATTTATTAGCCCCCTACCTTCAAAGGACTCTTGGCATAAGCACCTAATACAGCACTGTATAAAAAGAATCTTCAAAACAAACTCTGAGTGTTTCTGATTTGCTACGTACTGGACTACAGAGTTGTTTTTGCAAAAATGGTTATGCAAGGGCCCAATACAGCCTCTTTCTGTGATCAAATCTCTGCATGCAAAAATGCCAGATTTCAAACCCTCCCCCCCACACACCATTATCTAATCTATCACCAGGTTGTATAGCTCTATCTCAGAAGCCCAAGCATGGGAAAACCTGCTGATGCATAGCGATCAAAAATATTTTGTACAGATCCTGCAGGGAAGGTATTCTGACCCAGCTTCCGAAACACGACAAATCCTTTGAAGTTAACTCAAAGATTTCTTTTTAGGAGCGCCGGCAGCCCTGGCAGAAAGTTTCTCTCTCACCGCAGGCTAACAAGTCCGTCCATCCGGGAGATGAATAGTTCTGCCACATCTATTCATCTCTGCCCCCTGCCTTTTATCCCCAGAGCTAGGGTGAGGCCTCACTAGCCGCGGTGGCTCTTCCGTCCCAAGGATTGGCCCATAGATTTCCACTGCTCTCCTCTCCTCTGCCTTCTAAGTAACTGCATGTCAGGCCAGTGGTGGTATTCAGGCAGTTCGGACTGGTTCAGGCGAACTGGTACTGGTGACCTGAGAGTAGACCCGCCCACCCATCCTGGCGCTATGCCATCCTATTTAGATACATTTTCTAAGCCATGTGCATGCACACATTTTCAGTGCTCGGCAAACCAGTGGTAAAATTATGGGAAACCAACCTCTGTATCAGGCACTGGAGTCAACTGTTCGTCCTCTTCCTCCTGAGTCACCTCCAGACTTGGGGCTGTTGACTTTCCATCTGAGGGATAATGGATGGCCCAGGCTCCACCTCTGTCTCTCTCTCTGCCAGCTCCATTCCCTCTTCCCCCTCGGAGCTCTCAGGTTGCCTTGTTGCTGACCCTGACTCCCACACCTCTTCCTCCTCCTCTGATTCAGCTGCCGGAGGGGCCAGCAGGCCAACAAGCTACAACAGAAGGTGTAGAATTTTGTACTATCTTCTCTTAGAATTGCCTCCCCCTCTCACCATTAAGCAGTCCATCTGATTTTGCTTCTATTGGTTCTTTTTACCTAGTACATCAGTATCGGTAATGCCCAACTTCGTTAATGTAAATAGGACCTAGTCAGTCATGGAATTTACAGCTGGAAGAGAGTATTTTATATATTAAGTGCTCAACCTTGTTGTTGTGCCTCGCCCGCCCTCCTCTCCTCAGCCGGGCCCCTCCCATCTCCTGCTATCTGAGTCAGAGTCTGATAATGAAGAGGAACGGCCTGGCATGCTTCCAGCCCCCAGCCCTGGCACCATGCCCGGACAGAATGTCAGGAATGAGCAAACAAACCTCCCTCCTACAGTGTGTGAGCATGAAGCCAGCCACGTGCTAGAATTGCCGGCAGCACATCAGGAGGAAAGAAAGTCACAGTGGACGGATCCCCGCTTCTGGAGAATGGAGAGGCGATGTCAGCAAAAGGAAGGGAGGGGCAGGCCTGGATAAGTGCTGAGTCATGGAGCCACACCCCAATGGCCTATATAAAGGATCTGCTTTTTGGCATTCCTTGAGTCAAGCAAAGTCTCATCTGGTTTGCTGAAGTCACACCTTGGATTCCTGTCTGCCCTGAGAACTCTGACAGGAATTTGGCAAAGCTGCAGAGGCTTTGTGGCCATGCTTGATACAAACTTCCAAGACCTGGCCATCGGAGGGGGAGTGGGACACGACACTTGTACTCAGTGCAAGAACTTAAATTAATGCAAACCCTGCCAGATGGTTGATTGTTCTTTTTTTTCTTTTTCTTTTTTTCTTTTTTCCCATTTAGCAAGGATGCATTTTGCTAAGAAATGGAAAGATTTGGACTTTTCTCATTTGGTTTTTAGATTTCTAAAGATGAAAGAATCTCCATGGAAATTGTTCTTCTTTGGCAGGATCACACTTGGAATACTGCATCGAGTTGTGGTCACTATGATACAAAAAAATATTGAGACTCTGGAAAGAATAAGAGAAGAGAAACAAAATGATTAGGGGACTGAAAGCTAAAGCATGCAAAGAATGGTTGTAGGAACATTTTTTGTAGGAATATCTGTTAAGGATAGTCTGGTCTCATAACCAGTGTTGTAGACTATTGAGCAGAGTACCCTTTGAGATTGTGCATGAAAGCGACTGAGAATGATTGTGGACAATAACAGTTACTACACAGACATCCCGTTAAAGACCTTGGAGTTTTCATGTCAAATGATCTAAGTGCCAAAGCCCACTGCAACTACATAGCAAAAAAAGCTCTAAGAGTTGTAAACCTAATTTTGCGTAGCTTCTTTTCCAAAAACACCACACTACTAACCAGAGCATATAAAACATTTGCTAGACCAATTCTAGAATACAGCTCACCTGTTTGGAACCCTCACCACATCTCTGACATTAATACAATTGAACGTGTCCAGAAATATTTTACAAGAAGAGTTCTCCATTCCTCTGAAAACAACAAAATACCTTATCCCACCAGACTTGAAATCCTAGGCTTAGAAAACTTGGAACTCCGTCGCCTTCGACAAGACCTAAGTTTAACTCACAGAATCATCTATTGTAATGTTATTATTATTATTATTTATTAAATTTTTATACCGCCCTTCTCCCGAAGGACTCAGGGCGGTTTACAGCCATTAATAAAACAGAGATATACACATAAAACCATAAATTAAAAAACTTATTACAAATGGCCGAATTAAAACATTAAAAATAAAACCCCGAATTTATAAAATATTAAAACATTAAAACTAATTAAAATCCTATGCCAGTCCGGCGCGAACAAATAAATAGGTCTTCAGCTCGCGGCGGAAAGTCCGAAGGTCTGGCAGTCCTTCCTGTCAAAGACTACTTCAGCTTTAATTGCAATAATACAAGGGCAACCAAGAGATTTAAACTTAATGTTAACCATTTTAATCTAGATTGCAGAAAATATGACTTCTGTAACAGAATCATCAGTGCTTGGAATTCTTTACCTGACTCTGTGGTCTCTTCCCATAATCCTAAAAGCTTTAACCAAAAACTTTCAACTATGGACCTCACCCCATTCCTAAGAGGACCATAAGGGGCGTGCCTAAGCGCACAAACGTGTCTACCGTTCCCATCCTATTGTTTTTCTTTTCTTCTTCCTATATATATATATGCTTATACCTCCTAACATTTACTCATATATATGTTTATATACTATATAATCTTTTTGTATGATGTTGTGACAAAATAAATAAATAAATAAATATACAGTTGCAGCATATCAGCAGGTAACAATGCTATAGAGTCCACACAAACCATACTTTAGCTTTCCTTAAGTACATTGGCTGCAGAGCTCAGCCAATCAGGATGCATGATCATGCAATACAGTCTTAAAGCAATATAATACCTTACTGCTAACATACATTGTTGGTTTATATATTGCCTGACCAATAGTTACATAAATAACAATTTCCTAATAATATCTTACAAAGGGAAGGACTAGGAGTGACATAACAATAGCAAGAGCACTTAGATTTACATACATAGTATTTACATACATAGTAGTAACTGTGGGAGGGATCTTGGAGTCCTAGTGGACAACCATTTAGATATGAGCCAGCAGTGTGCAGCAGCTGCCAAAAAAGCCAATACAGTTCTGGGCTGCATAAAAAGAGGGATAGAATCAAGATCACGTGAAGTGTTAATACCACTTTATAATGCCTTGGTAAGGCCACACCTGGAATATTGCATTCAGTTTTGGTTACCACGATGTAAAAAAGATGTTGAGACTCTAGAAAGAGTGCAGAGAAGAGCAACAAAGATGCTTAGGGGACTGGAGGCTAAAACGTATGAAGTTTGGTTGCAGGAACTGGGTATGTCTAGTTTAATGAAAAGAAGGACTAGGGGAGACATGATAGCAGTCTTCCAATATCTCAGGGGCTGCCACAAAGAAGAGGGAGTCAAACTATTCTCCAAAGCACCTGAGGGAAGAACAAGAAGCAATGGGTGGAAACTAATCAAGGAGAGAAGCAACTTAGAACTGAGGAGAAATTTCCTGACAGTTAGAACAATTAGTAAGTGGAACAACTTGCCTGCAGAAGTTGTAAATGCTCCAACACTGGAAATTTTTAAGAAAATTTTGGATAACCATTTGTCTGAAATTGTGTAGGATTTCCTGCCTGGGCAGGGGGTTGGACTAGAAGACCTCCAAGGTCCCTTCCAACTCTGTTATTATTATTATACTGCTTCATGGTGCTTTCTGCGTGGTTTGCAGAATCAGCATATTGCCATCAACAATCTGGGATCTTGGAAGGATGGAAGGTTGAGTCAACCTTGAGTCAGTGAGGGTCGAACTCCTGGCAGTGAATTGAATTAGATTGCCACCATGACATGATAGCCATTTTCCAATATTTGAAAGGCTCCCACAAAGAAGAGGGCGACAACCTCTTCTACATAGCATATCTTAGAAAGCAGGACAAGAAGAAACTTATCAAAGAGAGAGCCAACCTAGAATTAAGGAGAAATTCCCTGACAATGAGAACAAGGAATGAGAGGAACGGTTTGCCTCAGAAATTATGGGTGCTTAATCACTGGAGGTTTTTAAGAAGAGATTGGCTGGGCCTCTGGTGGCTGAGACTGGTAAGACAGTCTGTTATTAACAACAGCTGCTTGCAATTACTGCAGGTTCAAGCCCCACCAGGCCCAAGGTTGACTCAGCCTTCCATCCTTTATAAGGTAGGTAAAATGAGGACCCAGATTATTGGGGGCAATAAGTTGACTTTGTATATAATATACAAATGGATGAAGACTATTGCTTGACATAGTGTAAGCCACCCTGAGTCTTCGGAGAAGGGCGGGATATAAATGCAAATAAAAAAAAAAGAATTGTATCAAATCTCCTGCTTGGGCAGGGTATTGGACTAGAAGGTCTCCAATGTCTCTTCCAATTCTATTAATCTACTTGGAGGAATCCACTACACAATGCATCATCATTTCTGTGGCTACTTAACCTATTTGATATATCTCTGGATTCTTCAACATGAGGATTAAAAATATTATATATACCCTGTTTCCCCAAAAATAAGCCCTCCCCAAAAATATTAAAGTGCATGCACAGCTGGTCCCCACCATTTTCTCTGGTTAGGGTTAGGGAGACAGAGCTGGAAATCAGGTAAGATGGCAAGAGGAGCCCCATCTTGCTCCACATGCCCCGAAATAATAAGACCTCCTTGAAAATAAGGCCAAGTGCTTATTTCAGGGTTAAAACAATATAAGACAGAGTCTTATTTTTGGGGAAACATGTTATATAATATATAATATATAGTATGTAACATATAATATATAACATACAATATTCAATATATAATATATAATATAGATATATAACAAATAATATATAACAAAATTGGATACTCCAAAGGGTTGGACCCATCTTATAATTCTTCAGCTGATTCCTCAAGACAGCTTTTGGTTTTTCCATAGTGGACATTTAGATTATTAATGGGTGAGATCTATGTAAGAATATTATGGATTAGATCAAATCTTTATCTAATACAGCATTTTCTTCCCCTTCACTCCTTCCAGATGTTTATGGGGATCCTGAAATGGAGCAGAAAGACAATGACATCTCTCCTCAAAAGAATATTTTGACCTGTAATGTGTTATAGGTTGAAATACCTTTTATGCATATGAACATTAATTCATCAAAGCCAACACAGTTCTAGGTTGCATAAACAGAGGGGTAGAATCAAGATCACCTGAAGTCTTAATGCCACTTTACAATGCCTTGGAAAGGCCACACTTGGAGTATGGCATCCAGATAGAAACTTATTTATTTTTATTTTTATTATTTTTATTTATTTATTTATTTTGTCACAACAATATATGTAACTATCATACAGAAAGGTTATATAGTATATAAAGGTATAAGCATATATATATATATAGGAAGAAGAAAAGAAAAACAATAGGACAGGAACGGTAGGCACGTTTGTGCGCTTATGCACGCCCCTTATGGTCCTCTTAGGAATGGGGTGAGGTCAATAGTAGAAAGTTTTTGGTTAAAGCTTTTAGGATTATGAGAAGAGACCACAGAGTCAGGTAAAGTATTCCAAGCACTGATGATTCTGTTACAGAAGTCATATTTTCTGCAATCTAGATTAAAGCGGTTTACATTAAGTTTAAATCTATTGGTTGCTCTTGTATTATTGGAATTAAAGCTGAAGTAATCTTTGACAGGAAGGACATTACAATAGATGATTCTATGAGTTAAACTTAGGTCTTGTCGAAGGCGACGGAGTTCCAAGTTTTCCAAGCCCAGGATTTCAAGTCTAGTGGGATAAGGTATTTTGTTGTTTACAGAGGAATGGAGAACTCTTCTTGTAAAATATTTCTGGACACGTTCAATTGTATTGATGTCAGAGATATGGTGAGGGTTCCAAACAGGTGAGCTGTATTCTAGAATTGGTCTAGCAAATGTTTTATATGCTCTGGTTAGTAGTGTAGTGTTTTTGGAAAAGAAGCTACGCAAGATTAGGTTTACAACTCTTAGATTAGAAACTAATCAAGGAGAGAAACAAACTAGAATTAAGAAGAAATTTCCTGACAGTTAGAACAATTAATCGGTGGAACAACTTGCCTCCAGAAGTTGTGGATGCTCCAACACTGGCAGTTTTTAAGAAGATGTTGGATAACCATTTGTTTGAAGTGGTGTAGGATTTCCTGCCTAAGTAGGAGGTTGGACTAGAAGACCTCCAAGTTCCCTTCCAACTCTCTTGTTCTATTCTATTCTATTCTATTCTATTCTATTCTATTCTATTCTATTCTATTCTATTCTATTCTATTCTATTCCATTCCATTCCATTCCATTCCATTCCATTCCATTCATTCCATAATTTGATGACATTTTGACTTGAGTGATTTCAGAATCTCTTTTGCCAATTTCTTTATTTTTATTTATGATGCATGTGTCTGCTTTTCTAGTTTATGTATATTGGTCCTATTTTCACCACAACCCTAAGACAAGAGATAGGATGAAAAATAAACTAGGTTGCCAAAGGATGTTCAGGAATTTTAATTTGCAGTTGAAATTCCAAGGAAAATATGACACCCAGAGGGAGAAAAAATGGTTAATTTTTGGAATATCCCCTTGTCTCAGATTCAAAAACATTAGCCCAGATGTTTGACATTATATGTTAAGGGGCATTATTTATTTTAATAACAACAGAAAACCTAGGGAAAATTGTTTTCATTTTGTTTTGTTCATTCCTATTGGGATATGTTGAATATTGAAAAGCCATTTGCTAAGAAGTAGCACTCTTATTGCCCAAATGGAAAGTAATTAGCGATGGGTTTCCAATATTCTTACCACGGTTTGCCATGCCCGTGCACATGTCAGCTTGCTTCGTGTATGTGTGCATGCTCCTTCCACGTATGTGCTTTGCTCACATGCACACCTTTTTTTTTTTTTTTTTGCAAATTTTTTTTATTTTTCCATAATAATTCCCACAATTTGACCAGTGTACAATACAATCACTTATCCAACAATCAGTCCTATACTCAAATTATACTCAGTCAGGGCTGCTCGACTGCCACTCCCCCCTTTAATCCTTTCTTCCCTTCTCATCCTTCTTCTTCTTCACCACCTTCTCCTCGCTTTCCTACTTCCCCTCCTCTTTCCCACTTCTCACTACCATCATTTCTAACCCTCTATCTCCTTCTTCTCCTCCTCCTATCCTTTCTTCTCCTTCCTTCTTTCCTCCCTACCCACCTACCTACCTACTTTCTTCCTTCTTTACTCCTCTTTCCTTACCCTTTCCTTCGGGAGTGTTTGCCGAGCAGTCCCGACATTACACCATTCAACTTGTTTAATTCTACCATTATTCCTGTACAATGGCAACCAATCAATTTATAGTCTTCCCTTCCCGCCTCCTTCCCCGAGACTTCCCAGAACAGAATACAGGGTATTGTAACTAACAAACATAATCTAAAATATAACATAAAACATATTCCATTTCACACCATCACACTATCAATTCCCTTCTTTCTTAAACTAATACATAATAATTCCTAACTTCACTCAAAAACTAATTGATATTTTTTAATCTGATACTTATTTTGAATATAATCAATCCACTTCCTCCATTCCAATATATATTTTTCTTGTGTACAGTCTTTCAAGTAGGCAGAAATTTTTGCCATTTCTGCTAAATTTGATACTTTACTAATCCATTCTCCAATTGTAGGTAAGTCTTCTTTCTTCCAATATTGTGCAATCAATAATCTTGCAGCAGTTATTAAATTCAGAATCAGTTTTGTCTCTATAACAGTGCAATCTGAGATTATTTCTAATAAAAGAACTGTGGAACAAACTTGATCTTCTTTTTCAAAATGTTCTGCATAATCCACCATATTTTTAATCCAAAAGGCTTTAACTTTTTGCAAGTCCACCATATATGATAATAGGTAGCATCCTCACAATCACATCTCCAACATTTTGCTTTCACATTTGGATACATACATGACAGTTTTTAGGATCTAAATGCCATCTATAAAACATTTTATAAAATTTTCTCTTAAATTTTGTGCTTATGAATTTAACATTCCTCACCCAAATTTTTTCCCATGTTTCTAACATTATAGGTTGTTGAAAATTTTGTGCCCATTTTACCATACAATCTTTAACCAACTCCATTTCTGAATCAATTTCAACCAATACATTATATAATCTCTTTATATGCTGTTGACCTTGATCTTTTATTTGTTTTACCAGATTATCATCACTTTGCCTTATACCAATTTTCTGATCTATTTTCCATCTAGATTGCAATTGTCCATACTGGAACCATGTATAATTTCTTCCTTCATCCTCAATTTCTCCCTAGATTTCAACTGTAATTCCCCTTTTCCATAGTCAAAAGCTCTTTGTAAGTGATAACTTCCATTTTTTGTAATATATTTATATTCTCTATCATATGTCTGGGGATGGTCCATATTGGTATCTTTCCATCTAACTTATATTGATATTTTTTCCAAATCCTCAACAACGCACTTCTGACCATATTATTCTTAAATGTCTTATCAATTTTCTTGTCATATATTACATATGCGTGCCATCCATATAACAAACCATAACCTTCTATATTCAAAATCCTTTCCTCTGTTAAATTAATCCAATCAGAAATTAAAGTTAAAACAACTGCATCATAGTACAATTTCAAATTAGGCATTTTTAAACCCCCTCTTTCCCTAACGTCTTGCATTATTTTTAACTTTATCCTCGGTTTTTTACCCTTCCATACAAATTTATTAATCCTTTTGCCATTCTTGTAAATTTGCATCTTTCTTCAAAATTGGAATCATTTGAAACAAAAATAAAAATCTAGGCAAAACATTCATTTTATAGCTGCCACTCTTCCCAACAATGATAATTGTAACTTCTTCCATTTCTCCATTTCTTTAATTACTTTTCCCCACAATACCTCATAATTGTTTTATATAATTTTACATTCGATGCTGTAATGTATACTCCTAAGTATTTAACCTTTTTAACTACTTCATATCCAGTTATTCTTTCTAATTCTTCCCTCTGATGTGTATTCATATTTTTAATTATCATTTTTGTCTTCTGTTGATTCACTTTAAACCCAGATACCTTACTATACTGATCAATTGTCTCCATCAAATATACAGCTGAATGTATTGGTTGAGATAAAGAAACAACCAAATCATCTGCAAACGCTCTTAATTTATAATCTTGATTTTTAATTCTAATTCCTTTTATTCGATCTAAACCACGTATCTTACTCAATAATATTTCCAAAGTTAGAATGAATAATAATGGTGACAAGGGACATCCTTGTCTAGTCCCTTTCTCAATCTTGAAAGATTCTGTTAATCCACCATTTACTATTATTTGAGCTGTTTGCTTTTGATATATAGCCTTAATTGCTTGAATAAAATAATCCCCAAATTGCATTTTTTCTATTACTTTAAACAAAAACTGCCAATCCAATCTATCAAAAGCTTTTTCGGCATCCAAAAAGAGGAATGCTGCTGAAACCTGGCTGTTTCCTTCCAAATATTCAAGTAAATTTACAATTTGTCTCATATTATATCTCATCTGTCTCCCCTTAATAAATCCTGATTGGTCATTATGAATTAATTGATTCATCAGTGGCATCAATCTATTCGCTAGTATCTTAGCAAATATCTTATAATCAGTATTTAAAAGCGATATTGGCCTATAATTCTCTGGTTTAACACCATCTCGATCTTCTTTAGGTATTAATGAAATAAAAGCTGTCCTCCATGAAGGAGGAGCTTCTCCTCCCCTTTGTATTCTGTTAAATAACTCCTTAAGTGGTACAATCATCTCATTTTGTAAATTTTTATAATAAGTAGTTGTCAAGCCATCTGTACCTGGTGCTTTATTCGCTTTAAGCTGCTTAATTGCAAACACTATTTCCTCTGAAGAAATTAATTGATTCAACTCTTCCCTTTGATCTACTGTAATTTCTAAAATACCGTGGTCCTGTAAATATCTATCTATATCTTTATCACTAATCACATCTCTAGAATATAACTTAGTATAATATTCTAAAAAAGCTTTTTTAATCAAATTTTGCTGATATACTTCCTTACCTCTATATTCTATTTTATCAATTATACGTCGTTTCTGTTTCTTTCTTAATAAATATGCTAACCACCTTCCAGGTTTATTAGAATTATTAAACAAATTATGTCTTACATATTGTAAATTAGTTGCCACCTGATCTGCCATTAACATATTAAATTGACCTCTTAATATATTTATTGACTCTTTTGTTTTACTATCTCCTGGATTGCCTACCAATAACTGCTCCTTCCTTTTAATTTCCTCTTCTAGTTCTTTTCGCCTTTTGTGCAGTCTATTTCTATATTTATTATTCATCTCTAATAAAATTCCCCTCATATAAGCTTTACTGGTGTCCCAAACTATCTCTATAGGTGTCCCTTTATCCATGTTCAAAGAAAAAAATTCCTTCATTAGAGTTTTACATTCATTTACATTTTGTTCATATTTAAACAAGTTCTCATTCATCCTCCACGACCTCCTGGCCTCTTTTTCCCGATCTAACTCAATCCATACCGGCTATGATCAGACAAGGTTCTAGAACAAATTTTTGTCTTCTTCACTCTGAAAAACAAATCATTAGTAATTAAAATGAAATCAATCCTAGAAAAAGATTGATGTCTGTCAGAAAAAAATGTAAAATCTCTCTCTTTTTCATTGCGTTCTCGCCATACATCTCTCAATTCTAAATCTTCCATCAAATCAAAGAATGCCTTTGGCAGTTTTACACGATTGGAAATATTTCTAAGACTTCTTTTATCTTTCTGGGTATCCATCACTCCATTCCAATCACCCATTAATATATAAGTTTTATAATCCCAAGATGTTATTCTTTTATGTAAAACTTATAAAATTTTTCTTGTTGTTGATTTGGTGCATAAACTCCTATTAAAAGTATTTTCTCCTTCCAATAAAAGTTCAATAGCAATATATCTTCCTTGATTATCCGCTTCAATTAATGTTGCAGATAAATTACTCTTTATATAAACAACTAGTCCATTCTTCTTTTCTGTAGCAGATGCAACAAAATGTATTCCCAATTTGAATTTATCAAATATTTCTGGTCTAATGTTCTAATATGTGTTTCTTGTAAACATACAATGTCATTTTAAATTGCTTCAAATAATGAAATATCTTTCTTCTCTTTTGTGGTGAGTTTAATCCATTGACATTCCAAGATAAAAGTCTAATTGCCATTATCAGCAATCGAAACTTTTGAAGCACCAGCCGCAAATCATATCTTTCTTTGGGCCTTGCTCCTCCCACTGTTTCCGTCTTGGTAATAGCAGATTGAGCCTGTTGAGCCTTTTCTTCTTGTTCCTTGCGTTTGACAGCTGCTCTTGTCATCCTTGGCTCTTTTGGAATCTCTGATCCCATCTTAGACACATCCAACGCTTGTAAACGGTCTTCTTCCATTACTATCACTTCTTTTTCTTTAATTTCACCTTCCTTTCTCCTACCATCCGGAGATGGTGGACTTCCAGCTTTAAGCACATAAGCATAAAACTCTTGTGCTTTACTGACTGTATTAAGACAATGTGCTTTCCCTTCATAGTAAACTATTATACCAATTGGGATGTCCCATCTATACTCAATCTGACGTTTTTTAAGTTCGTTCACCAAAAAAGCAAACTCCTTCCTACCTCTCAACATTTTGGGGGGAATTTCCTTTAGTATTAAAATATCTTGGCCGGCCGCTTGAATCTTGTCTCCTTTAAAAAAAGCTTGTAAAATCTCATTTCTCACTGTTCTAGTAGTAAAATAAATAACAATGTCTCTGGGAAGATTTCTTTGTCTTGCTATCCAGGAATTCACACGATAAATTTTATCAATATAAAAGGCCACATCTACTGGCCGAACTGCCAAAATCTCTGCAAAGGCCTCCGAAAAAATTTGCTTCAAATTCTCATTTTTACATTCTTTAAGTCCCCAGATTCGTAAAGCAAGTTCCATAGCTCTATATTGTACCAAAACAATTTCATCATCAACTTTATCCATTTTACATTGAACTGCCTCAATCTTATTTTCCAATTTTAAATTAACTTTCTTTATTTCTTCTACTTCCTGCTCCAATAAAATCACATTTGATGCCAGACCCTGTACTGCTGACACCAAACCTTCTTTAACTTCTTTATTTCCAGTTTGAATTTCTAACATCTGTTTTTTCATCTCTGACATTTCTTCTGTAATTAATTTAAACTTATCCTCTATCTGGGAAGTTTGCCAATTCATAGCATCGTTAAGAGATTCTTTCATAAATTCTTTCAGGTTATCCTGAAGTGCTTCCAAATTTAGTGATTTTGTATCTGCTGTATGTGCTGGAGAGACTGTTAATGTTCCTGGGGTTTTTGTAGCAGTTGACTTTAATTGTTTTGCTGCCATCTCTTAAAATTTCTCTTTAACTTAATATTACGTATAAACCTTTTAAGTCTTTTTTTTCCCCAGTCTCAGTATCTCTTCTCCCTTCTCATTACAATGTTTAAAAAAAAAAAATTTCCAGCTGGCCTTCAGCAATAAACAACAGACAGTGAGACTTGTAACACTTTCGTTTTCAACTGTGTAGCTCATTAAAGAACGATCGCCATTTTCACTTTGAAGTCAAATCCAAAACTTAAAAAAAAAATAACAGGGAATTGATTGATTACTTGCTTTTATAATTAGAGCTCTCCTGTTTCTGTTCAGTCCGGTATTATCTTCTTTAAGTTAAAATTGGTCCCGGCTAATATTACGTATAAACCTTTTAAGTCTTTTTTTTTTAAAATCAGTCTCAATATCTCGATTTCTTCTCCCTTCTCATTACAATGTTTTTTAAAAAAATTTCCAGCTGGCCTTCAGCAATAAACAGTAGACAGAGAATTGTAACACTTTCGTTTTCAACTGCGTAGCTCATTAAAGAACGATCGCCATTTTCACTTTGAAGTCAAGTCCAAAACTTAAAAAAAAAAATAACAGGGAATTGATTGATTACTTGCTTTTATAATTAGAGCTCTCCTGTTTCTGTTCAGTCCGGTATTATCTTCTTTAAGTTAAAATTGGTCCCGGAAGTTGGTCGGCAATTAGGTCTGCGGAGCAGGAAAAAGCCTCAGATCTGGAGCACTTTGAAGTTCTGAGGGGGCTTAACCCTTCGAGCCCCCTGGTATCTTCCAGGAGCTCTAGGGAAGCTCTACCTCTGCTTCCTTTTGCTCACCACCGCTTCTTCTCCCGAAGAGGGGGGTTTCCGAACTGCTGGACAGCTGATTGTCGCTGTCTTAGCAGTCCAACATGATCCAGAGGTTGGTGACCAGAAAGATCACCTCCATTGCCAACGGAGCCAACCAGGAAGTCCACATGCACACCTTTCATGCATGTGCCTGGCCTCAAAAATGTGGCTAAATAGGACGGCATTACGCCAGGGCGAGTGGGTGGCCACCTGCAGTTGCCGCTATGGGTTCGTCCAAACCGATCGAACCGACTGAATGCCACCTCTGAAAGTAATTATATACTTGTCAGAAGAAATGTTCATTTTCCCTATACGTAAAATGATTTATACCCCATACTTTATATCGCTGTTTTACTGGAGCTTTTGACATAATTGGGGCAATTTTTTATTTCCCTTCACCAATTAAAAGCAGCATAATTAATTTTCTGTCTGTCATAAAAGCAAACTTGAACTTAAGAGGAAAGGGGGGGAAAGAACTATAAATCACTTCCCTGTGAAAAACCGACTTATTTCCCATTTGGAAAAGATGCACATTATCATATCATCCTGCAGTGCAGAAAACTACCAAATATCACTATATTTTAGTGGCTTTCATCTCTGTTGTTCTTGCTTTATAAATGAAAGAGGCAAAATAGAGAATGAAACAATATAATCAGCTCATGAGTGACAGAACTTCTTATTTCTATAACCATCCATCTCACCCAAGTGATTCTGGATGGCTTGCAATGACTAAAAATATAAGAACCAAATAGAACTATGTTATAAGCAAATAGGCAGATATACTGTTGTTGTTAGTTGCAAAGTCATGTCTGACCCATTGCGACCCCATGGACAATGTTCCTCCAGGCCTTCCTGTCCTCTACCATCCTTTGGAGTCCATTTAAGCTCACGCCGACTGCTTCAGTGACTCCATCCAGCCACCTCATTCTCTGCCTTCCCCTTCTTCTTTTGCCCTCAATCTTTCCCAGCATTCGGCTCTTCTCCAGTGAGTCCTTCTTTCTCATTAGATGGCCAAAGTATTTCAGTTTCATCTTCAGGATCTGGCCTTCTAAAGAGCAGTCAGGGATAATCTCCTCTAGGACTGACCGGTTTGTTCGCCTTGCAGTCCAAGGGACTTGCAGGAGTCTTCTCCAGCACCATAGTACAAAGGCCTCAATTCTTTGGCGCTCAGCCTTCCTTATGGTCCAACTTTCACAGCCATCCATTGCAACTGGGAAAACCAGAGCCTTGACTATATGCACTTTTGTTGGCAGGGTGATGTCTCTGCTTTTTAGTACGCTGTCTAGATTTGCCATAGCTTTCTTCCCCAGGAGCAAGCAAGCAAGGCAGATATATAAAGGCCCCCAAATAAAACCTTAAAATTAATCAAAATTAGCAGCAGAATCCATTGCTACACCACATTCAACACAATGATTGTAGAAGCTGTCTACCACCACACCCACAAGCACAACGGCAAAGCCATTTCTTTTCTTTAAAAAAACATTTTTATTAAGCTATAGAGTATTATAAAATACAAAATATAAAAGTAAATAGAAGAATAGTGAAGGGGGAGGGGAAAAGGGTAAGTGAAGTGAGGAAAGATGGGGAAGGGGGAGAAAAAGAAGTATTGACTTCCGACTCTCTCTGTTAGAGTAAAATAAGGTATTAACAACAAATCGCAACTTTTTTGCTTTTCCATAATAGTATGAACAGGTCATTTCTATAAAGATCTATCAATCTGGGCCTCTGTGGCTCAGGCTGCTAATGCAGTCTGTTATTAACAGCAGCTGCCTGCAATTACTGCAGGTTCTAGTCCCACCAGGCCCAAGGTTTACTCAGCCTTCCATCCTTTAAAGCAAAAAATTTTTATTTTCCATAATAATTCCCACAATTTAACCAGTGTACAATACAATCACTTATCCAACAATCAATCCTATACTCAAATTATACTCAATCAGGGCTGCTCGACTGCCACTCCCCCCTTTAATCCTTTCTTCCCTTCTCATCCTTCTTAAACTTTCCCCACCACCTTCTCCTCCTCCTATCCTTTCTTCCTTCTTTACTCCTCTTTCCCACTTCTCACTACCATCCTTTCTAACCCTCTATCTTCTCCTTCTCCTCCTCCTATCCTTTCTTCTCCCTCCCTTCTTTCCTCCCTACCCACCTGCCTACCTACTTTCTTCCTTCTTTACTCCTCGTTCCTTACCTTTCCCTTCGGGAGTGTTTGCCGAGCAGTCCCGACATTACACCATTCCAACTTGTTTAATTCTACTATTATTCCTGTACAATGGCAACCAATCAATTTATAGTCTTCCCTTCCCCTCATTCCCCCCCCCGAGACTTCCCAGAACAGAATACAGGGTATTGTAACTAACAAACATAATCTAAAATATAACATAAAACATATTCCATTTCACACCATCACACTATCAATTCCCTTCTTTCTTAAACTAATACATAGCAATTCCTAACTTCACTCAAAAACTAATTGATATTTTTTAATCTGATACTTATTTTGAATATAATCAATCCACTTCCTCCATTCCAAAATATATTTTTCTTGTGTACAGTCTTTCAAGTAGGCAGAAATTTTTGCCATTTCTGCTAAATTTGATACTTTACTAATCCATTCTCCAATTGTAGGTAAGTCTTCTTTCTTCCAATATTGTGCAATCAATAGTCTTGCAGCAGTTATTAAATTCAGAATCAGTTTTGTCTCTATAACAGTGCAATCAGCCTTCCATCCTTTATAAGGTCGATAAAATGAGGACCCAGATTGTTGGGGGCAATAAGTTGACTTTGTATATAAATATACAAATAGAATGAAGACTATTGCTAACATAGTGTAAGCCGCCTTGAGTCTTCGGAGAAGGGTGGGATATAAATGTAAATAAAAAAAATCTAATCTATAAAACCCAAAGTCAGAGTTACATTCTTTTCCACCTCAAGCACAAAGCTCAGAAGCGGTTTCCATGTGGAAACAAAAGTTCTGTTCTTTTCTTTCGTCAAAATAGCCAGTTTTGCCATTTCAGCCAACTTCATCAGCTTCTGCAAACATTCTTTCATAGCAGGAATCAAAGTGTCCTTCCATTTTTGTGCATGCAATACTGTAGTCTTACTGCTGTCCACATGTATAGCAACGAGGTTCCAATTTTTTTCCTCCAGTTCTTTTTTCCATGAGACTTAAAAGGAAAAGTTCTGGTTTCATTTTTATCTCTATTTTCAGAATTTTCTGTATTAAAATATGAATCATACTTCTTTTTTTTTTTTGCTTTATCACATGTCCACCATAGATAATAAAAAGTTCCTTTATTTTTACACTTCCAACATTTGTTTGATATGCCTTTATATAGCTTGGATAACTTATCTGGTGTTAAATACCAACAATACATCATCTTATAGAAATTCTCTTTTAGATTATAATTTAATGTAAATTTTAAACCCTTTGTCCACATTTTTCCCCATTGTTCAAGCATCACATTATATCCAAAATACCTTGCTCGCTGAATCATACAGTGTTTTTACATGTTTATTTTCCAAATTCGATTTCAATAACATTTTATAAATCTTAGCAATAATATGTTCATCGTTGCCACATAATTTCTTAACATCTTTTCTAAAGGCAGGGAAGGTCCAATGCTTCAAAGGTCATGGCAGAAGATTCTTGTCCTGGGTCTCACCAGTGTCAATCTTTCATAGACAGGACCCAAAACATGCCCCCTCTGCTATACCTAATGGAATGGGTAGATATCATTGGAGGAGGAAGGTCCCTCAAATAATTCAGTCCCCTGCCATAGAGCAGTGGCCCCCAAACTTTTGGGCATCAGGGATTGGTTCCATGGAGAAAGGTTTTGTTGTGGTCCATCAGCAGCCTATGGAGCTGGCAACCGAGTCAGACAGTGATGAGGCTGAGGTGAGACCAGGGCCATCAGGAAGTGAGGTGTGGACTCCAGAGCCTCCAGAGACTGATAATAGTGAGGAAGAGGAACAAGAGGAGTGTTCTGTCCCCCTTGCCTCTGTCCGAGCGATGGCTTAATTAGCCGGCACTATCAACTCTGGCAGCAAACTAGCAAGCGTCTGCCAAGTGTCTCTGTTATTTCCCTCGACGCTGATGAGTCACCCAGAAACAAACAGTATTTCAGCTCTAGTTAAGCAGTTGATTTGCTTGCCACGAAGGGGTATAGCAGCCCTTGCTGCTTTTATATCCTGTGGGGTGTGGCTCCATGACTCAGCACTTCCTAGGCCTGCCCCACCCTAGGCCTGCCCCGCCTCTCCTGCCTATGAAACCTAGGGTCCAGCCAGGCCGGATTGTCATCAGCTGGGTCTGTAGGCGTGGCCTGGGGGGGGAAGAGTCAGGGGACGGAGGCCTCGTTATCTCCTCCACCTGGCCTGCCTTTGGCTCCTGGAGCTGAGCCAGGGAGGCCGGTTTTCCAGAGGTAAGTCCTGACAGCCCTTCCCCCTCACTTTCCAAGTCACTTTCTGGCAGGAGGCCCAGCTCAGGGGGCGCAGACACAACAAGGAGCCTGTTCCTAATGCACACATGAGAAGAGCTGCCAAAAGGCAAGAGCAGCTCAAGCAGAGAGGACAACTCGGGAGTAGGGCCAAGAGATGATTGGCCCCTCCCATAAGGCTTAAAACAGACCAGCACCGGTGTTTCAGCTTGCTGGAAAACAACATTGTAGCTGCGTCTTCTGCTCCAGCTTCTGCTTCGTGTACGTCTTTGTTTTTGTGGCTTCTGGACATTTGCCAGGAAGGGTCTTTGGCAGTTTGCCTAATTGGACTAAGGTTTGTGAGATAAATGAGGAATTTGGGTTGGGAGGCATTTGTTTTACTTTGAGTTGAACGATGCTGGGAATGAAGTAATTCCCAGCTGTTCGAATAAAGTTTGTTTTTCCACGGACTGTATATTACTTGATGCCTATTTTAATTGAAGCTTTATTTTTCCTCAGCTGTCTCCTTGCACGTACATTTTTTTTTAAAAAAAATTCCTGATGGAATGTATTATCCCACTTAAAAGAAAGTTAAGAAGCGGCAGAAGACTCTCTTAGGGTTTCTGGAAGGTTCAATTTCTCCAGTAAGATAGGTGAATGTCAATTTAATTTGACTCCTCAGGAATCATCATTCTAAAATACTCCTGTCATGCCCCCGTTTGAGCTGGAACATGAGCTGACAGAGATTGAGGGGGCAACTTTGTTGGCTTCAGAGGAAAATGGGGAAGGGCAGGGCCAGTCAAGTCAGGGCATTTCAGGATTAGGACAGCTTGTAGACAGGGAGGGGCAGGGGCAGGATGAACAAGAGAGACAGAGGTCAGGTGATGAATCACCCCCTCCTGATCTGAGAGCACGGTGGGTGGAGAGAAGGTGAGAACAGCGCAGACTGAGCAGGCTACTTGGGAGAAGACTGCCCCATCCATCCACACAAGGCACACCTGGGGAATGAGACTTAAGGAGACACTGTGGGGAGGGGCATTTGTCGGAACAAACACTGAGTTCGTGAAGTGTGGAGTGCTGACGTTTGAACTTTCCTGGGTTTCTTGCATTCTTTCTGGCTTTCTGGACTAATTACCTGGATCCTTTGCTTCATGAACTCCTTGATTTGCCTTGCTGGATTTATTGCTATGCAGCCTTGGTGTACACAGCACTGAGCTGGACTATTTGCAGCAAGAGGCTGCTTCAGGTGTGTGTGGGGTGGTTTGTCATCACTTTGCTCTGGGACTTGCCAGAAATGCAGGAGCGTTTGGGGAAATTTGGAGCAATAAAGGGGCAGTTTGAACTGCCAGCTGCCTGTGTTATCTCTGTGCCATGCCCTGGGTCATCAAAACCCCCAACATGTATGACCTCAATAAGGGGAACTTAGAATTTAAAGAGCCAGTCCAAAGAGAATCCCATAAAGCAGGGGTGTCAAATTTGTGGTTTCACGTTGCCATCACATGATACATTGCAACTGCTCACCTGTCTGGAACCCACACCTCATTTTGGACATTAATACAATTGAGTGTGTCCAGAAATATTTTACAAGAAGAGTTCTCCACTCCTCTGATCAAAACAAAATACCTTATGCCACCAGACTTGAAATCCTGGGTTTAGAAAACTTAGAACTCCGCCGCCTTCGACATGACCTGAGTATAACTCATAAAATCATCTGCTACAATGTCCTTCCTGTTGAAGACTACTTCAGCTTCAGTCGCAACAATACATGAAAACACAATAGATTTAAACTTAATGTGAACCGTTCCAATCTTGATTGTAGAAAATATGACTTCAGGAACAGAGTTGTTAATGCCTGGAATGCATTACCTGACTCTGTGGTCTCTTCCCAAAATCCCCAAAGCTTTAACCAAAAACTGTCTACTATTGACCTCACCCCATTCCTAAGAGGTCTATAAGGGGCGTGCATAAGAGCACCAGCATGCCTACCGTTCCTGTCCTAAGGTTCCCTTTGACTGTATCCAATTTGTATGGTTATTTCATGCTTATACTTATATATGCTGTTGTGTTTGACAAATAAATAAATAAATAATTAAAATTTTCCCCACTTCACTAAAATGAGGGGTGGGCGTGGCCGGCGCATCATACATTTGGCCCGCAGGCCGCGAGTTCGACAGCCCTGCTATAAAGCATCCTGATCCTCTGTTATTTTAGATCCCAGTCTCGTTACATATCACATTAATGATTCAGAAACAGTGTTTTACCAGTTCATTTACTTCCATTAACTCTGCGACAATGGCAAACAGTATGTATTAATTTTACACTTGCTGGAAAAAGACTCAGCTGTAAGTATTCTATTTAAAACCCTCTTAAGGTTGATTTAGAATTCCAAATTTACCTTTCCATTATGAGGGTTTCCACTTATGAAATATTGTACGGTTATTAGCAGAAGCTGGATCTGGGCTGAAACAAAGGGCCCAGAAATACCACTGGGATGCCAAAAAATTCTTTATTCCTATCAGACATGCTTAAAAGGTTTAAAGCCATTGACAATCCTTTTCGGAGTGCTAATTTTCCAATCTGAATGAAATGGCTAAAAGTTTTTCCTTGTGATCTTTCTTTTAGGCATCCTAAATTCTCTGTTTTCATTTGCTGAACCAAGGATCAATCGGAAATTAAACAGATGGTCAGATTTTTATCGTTCCGACAATCCTATTAATTTGGGGTTGATAATTAAAGAGTTAACGTCTTCAAAATACGCTTGGCTATTTCAGTTACATTTTAGATCTTTTCTTGTTAATTCAGAAATAAAAGCCAGAGCATACAGACTCTTGATAAACTTTGAAGTAGAGAAGTTGAATCCTTCATATTCAGCTAAAGGAATTATCTCTAAATTACATAACGTATTCAATGATCAAACATAGCAGCCTCTAATTGGTTGGAAATACCCAGGGAGAAAGATTTTCAACAAGAAATTAAGAATCAAAACTGAATTAAAATGTGGAAATGGACTTGAAATCCTGGGTTTAGAAAACTTAGAACTCCGCCGCCTCCGACAGGACCTGTATTTAACTCATAGAATCATCTATTGCAATGTCCTTCCTGTTGAAGACTAATTCAGCTTCAATCACAACAATACAAGAGCAAACAATAGATTTAAACTTAATGTGAACCGCTCCAATCTTGATTGCAGAAAATATGACTTCAGTAACAGAATTTTTAATGCCTGGAATGCACTACCAGACTCTGTGATCTCTTCCCAGAATCCCCAAAGCTTTAACCAAAAACTGTCTACTCTTGACCTCACCCCATTCCTAAGAGGTCTGTAAGGGGCGTGCATAAGAGCACAAGCGTGCCTACCGTTCCTGTCCTAATGTTCCCTTTGATTGTATCCAATTCGTATAGTTATTCCATGCTTACGCTCATATATATGCTTATATATCGTATAGTTATTTCATGCTTATGCTTACATATACTGTTGTGACAAATAAAATAAATAAATTTGGAATGTCCATTGTTAAACCTTGGAAAAAATAAAATTAGGATGTTAAAACCGTGGTATCAAAATGTTTGTCCAAAGCTGCCAGAACTGAGAAATTGACCCATACCTTTCAGCTGTTTTTCTGTTCCAGTTAATTCCAGTTAAATTTAAAGTCTTCTCAAATACATGGTCTGAGCTAATACCTTATTCTAATGAAACTTAATGAAACCACCGTTATTTTATGTCTAGATGAATGCATTTATGTGTCGAGGGATATTAAAGAATTATTAATATCTAGTTTTATGAATTGTTTTTGTTTCCTTTTTAAGCCTTATATGTACGTGTTGAATTTTAGTGCACTGTTTATAGGTGTTGAGTATATTTTAGAAATATTTTTGAAGGGGGAGGAGGAGAAGCAGAAGAAATAGTAGAAGCAGAAGCGGAGGAGGAGGAGGAGGAAGAGGAGGAGGAGGAGGAGGAGGAGGAGGAGGAGGAGGAGGAGGAGGAGGAGGAGGAGGAGAAGAAGAAGAAGAAGAAGAAGAAGAAGAAGAAGAAGAAGAAGAAGAAGAAGAAGAAGAAGAAGAAGAAGAAGAAGAAGAAGAAGAAGAGGCGGAGGAGGAGGAGGAGGAGGAAGAGGAGGAAAAATAGCAAAAGCATGGACCCTTGATGTTCCTGATTAAAATCTTTCTCTGATATGACCAGGGAATTCAAGCAAGCAAGTCAAAACTTTGCTATGTGTCATACACTTGGAGAAATCCCATGACGGTGATATTCAGTCACCATGTAGTAAGAAAGCTGGATGAAACTACTTAAAACAAATCCTTTGGGGCATTTTTTTCCCCCAGACAAGGTTGATAGTATCATAAACAATAATATATTTTTAATGATCTGCAAATTCCAATTGCTCTGATCGCATAAGGATAAAATGTTTAGCATATGTGAAAACTGGTGGGTATTTTTCTTGAGCATCAAAATGTGTATGAACATAGGTAGAAAGCTATCCTCCCAGAATTCAGTGTAGATGTGAGGGATTGAGAAATCTCAATGAGTTATGTTTTTAGGGTATATACAGTTTCTTTTCTCTGGAAAAATTTGGTCTTTTCTGGGTTTTTTTAAATTGTTTTTATTCTTTTTAAAGTTCAAAATTAGAAACTGAATTGCTTTTTTCTTATCCTTCCTCTTATTTTTTTTCCCTTGCATTTTAATTGTCAAATTTACTTTATTCCTTTTTTTTTTTCAACTTGTACAAATTATATTAAGGAATGATACAACAGAGACCTTAGTACTTAAGTAACCAGCTGAAGATAGAAACCTCATTGTAAAACAATTATTTTGATACAATCTGCGGGTTTTCCAGTTCTGGATATAAATAATCTTATGCTCACTGATATTTTAAATCATAAGTAACAGCGATATAACACTTCTCTCTTTTTTATGTTTGATGGTCTGAATTAGGTAAACATTAGAGTATTAATAATCTTTAGTCAATGCTGGGTAAATACCATTGTATTGAAATAATATAATAAATATGGATGTTTTGAACAATTTAAGGAAAGAAAAAAAGTGTAGAATTGACCAGGCGTTAAATTAAATAAATAACAAACTTTAGTGTAATGGAAAGAGACAAACATTTTAAGCAGCCATGGTGAGTACCCGAATTACTTTCTTAATTATGCTTAGGTCATGCTATAATTTCTCAATAGAGCCAGACTGGACAACCATTTGTCTGAAATGTTATAGGGTTTCCTGCTTGAGCAGAGGGTTGGACTAGAAAACCTCCAAGGTCCCTTCCAATTCTGTTCGTCAGTTATTCTGCCTGGAGAATAAACTGGATTTGTACCTTAATCGAGTTTAGGACTATTTCAGGTATTGAAAACTCACAGCATATATATTGTTCTAAATATTAAAATGGTATATAGCCATGATGGCGAACCTATGGCACATGTGCCACAGATGGCAAGCGGAGCTATATCTGTGGGCACGTGAGCATTGCCCTAGCTCAGCTCCAGCGCGCATGCATGCACCAACCAGCTGAGTTTTGAGGCTTCCTGTTCTGTTCCCCCTCCCCACTTCACAGAGCAAACGCAAAGACACATGTCTCCCAGTCTTTTTGTTTGCTACAGACCTGATTTTCTTCAGTTGAGGAAATATTTGGCAGAGACCGTGCAAAGACCTCCCAAGTTCTGGGTCCGTTATCTCATGTCCAAAATCCGTTGCCAAAAACTCATTAACAAAGTCCTTTAACCCTCCAACAACTGAGCTGCAGTGCACCCTTGGTAGCTTTTTTGTCCATCACAAGGGCCACATGGCAGCTCCACCCACTCTATACCCTGTGGGGTGTGGCTCAGATCCGAGGCAGCAACATAAAGATAAGTGCATGCAACAGAGGAAAAGGTGTGGCAGGCTCAGCAATCTCTGAGCCTGCCTCACCTTTTCCTCTGTTGCGCGCGCTTATCTTTACGTTGCTGCCTCGGATCAATCCAGGATTGATCGTCAGCAACTGAGACTTGCGGCGTTGCCAGGGAGGAGGAGAGTGCAGGAGAGGGAGGCCTTGTCAGCTCCTTCTCCTGGCCTGCAGTTGGAAATTGGGGCGGTGCCAGTGAGGAAGGTCCTGGTGAGGGAGGCCTTGCTGGCTCCTCTCCCTCACTCACTGAGTCACTCTCCTCCATGTGGACATGCTCGGGGGCCAGAGTCACAACACTTCCGGGTTCACTGGAAGTAAGGAAACATGCCATTTCTGGCCTCCGGAGGGTCTCCAGGAGGGTGGGGAAGGCCATTTCATCCTCCACAGGCTCCAAGAAAATCTCTGGAGCCTGGGGAGGGCGAAAAACAGGCCTACTGGGCCCACCAGTAAATTTTTTTGCCATCGCATGCCAAAAGTATGGGGAGCGTGGGGCGGTCATGCGTGCATACACAGGGTGGGTGGGCATCAAGGGCATTGAATTATGGATGTGGGCATGCACGCTCGCAACCCCCACATGCTCCCTCTGCTTTTGGCACGCGACAGCAAAAAGGTTAGCCATCACTGGTATATAGTATAAGTATGAAGCCACATTTAGAATATTGCATCCAGTTCTGGTCACCATGATTCCAAAAAGATCCTGAGGCCCTTGAAAGAGTGCAGAGAAGTCAATATAGATGATCAGGGGTCTGGAGGCTAAATTATACAATGAACAGCTAAGGGAACTAGGTTTGATGTCTCCCTTGGATGACTCCACTGACTCTTCCTCGGAGACTGGCTCGAGGGAGGATGAGTGCATTCCTGGGTTAATTAACCCAGGTTAATTAACCCAGGTTAGTTAAAAACTGGGTTAATTGATTACTCTGAACTGCTGACCAAAAGAGATTTATGAGGTGCTTCGGCTGAGGACAGTTTGCAGGTCAGTGAAAAGGAAGAGGAGCTGCCTTCCACATTAGATCCGAGAGACACAGGGCAGAGAAAAGACAAGAGCAAAGGAGATCTGCCAGATTACTTGGGAGAAAGCCCCGCCCATCTTGATGGGCTGCACCAGAAAACTATTTATCATAGCAGGCAGAGGAAGGTGTTTCCAGGAACAACAAGTTTGGTTTATGGTTGTGTGTTTGTTCATGCTTCCTGCTTGACTTTGTGCCTTGGAGACTCTGAACTTCTCTTGCCAAGTGAGTTCTCGTTGGACTGGAAGACCTCTAAGGTCCCTTCCAATCTTATGATTCTATGTTTCTATTGATATTCATAGAAAAGCATAATCTGGTTTCAATTCTGATAAGCTCTTCACCTTTCCGATATGTAGCCGATAAAGCATATGACTACACAGTTATCAGTCACAGGTTTGGTGCAGAGGTGGGTTTCAACAGGTTCTGACCAGTTCTGGAGAACCGGTAGTGGAAATTTTGAGTAGTTCACACAACCGGTAGTAAAAATTCTGACTGGCCCCGCCCCCATCTATTCTCTGCCACATGAGTCCCAGCCGATCGGGAAGAAACGGGGATTTTGCAGTAACCTTCCCCTGGAGTGGGGTGGGAATGGAGATTTTACAGTATCCTTCCCTTGCCACGCCCACCAAGCCATGCCACGCCCACCAAGCCACACCCACAGAACCGGTAGTAAAAAAGTTGGAAACCCACCACTGGTTTGGTGATCGTTGATTACTTTAAATGGGTGTATTTTACCTCCAAAATATGCATTTCAGAACTTTTCATTTTTATCAAGAACCGTTGCTTTGTACGTTCCTTTATTGAACTTCATTCTTATCACTCCAAGGCAAATCGGGATGATACAGTGTTTTCTACAATAAACACATACATGTATATAAATGCCATTATTTGCATGCCCTTAACACATTTGATTAACGTGGAATATATTTTGCAAAGATGCATTTTTCCCCAAATATTAACAGTGATATCTTTTCATCTACCCATACCCCGGGGAGGAGAGGGAGAAGGGAGAAAGAGAAAGAGCGAGAGCGAGAGAGAGAGAGAGAGAGAGAGAGAGAGAGAGAGAGAGAGAAATAAGCAGCTTATTCTTCAAAATACCTCATTGATTGAGATGACTTGGTACCTTCCCAAAGGTAATACTTTCCTACTTTGTGATAAAGTAGGCCAAGGAGATGCCCAAAAGGAAGGCATAAAAAGGGATTTATGACACATTATGCAAGATCTGCCTCTTTTGTAAAGTTCAGAGAGACCCAAAATAAGTATTCCGTCCTGCAAGTCGAAGTCTGAATTCTTGCACTTTCTGTATCGGATTTTTTTCTTCCTTTCTTGCTGTCCATGAATAGACTTATATAATATCTCTATAAATAGCCGATGAACACTTTTGTAATCTTTGATTTGTTCCGCAGGCCTTCAATCATAACTTGATACGTACAATACGCAGTTACCATCTTCTCTGTTCCGGATAACAAGAAAATTCACATGACCTTCTAAACTTATACAGGTAGTCCTTGATTTACGACCACAATTGACCCCAAAATTTATGTTGCTAAGTGAGATGCAGTGATTTCAATTTCGACTCTGAACTGAGTTTAACCTGAAGGGAAGCTAGAAATGTTATTTCTTTTGTCCAAATATTTACTTGGTGGTGTCTTCTCTTTTGTATAGGTAAACCGCTCCAAACTCGATTGCAGAAAATATGACTTCAGCAACAGAGTGGTCAATGCCTGGAATGCACTACCTGACTCTGTAGTTTCTTCCCCAAACCCCCAAAACTTTAAGTTTAAACTGTCTACTGGTGACCTCACCCCATTCCTAAGAAATCTGTAAGGGACGTGCATAAGAGCACCAGCGTGCCTACCATCCCTGTCCTAACATTCCTTTTTTACTTACTTTTTTCATGTATCCAAATTATTTTTATACTTTTACTTGTTATCTTATATATGATTGACAAATAAAATAGATAGATAGATAGATAGATAGATAGATAGATAGATAGATAGATAGGTAGGTAGGTAGGTAGGTAGGTAGGTAGGTAGGTAGGTAGGTAGGTAGGTAGGTAGGTAGGTAGATAGATAGATAGATAGATAGATAGATAGATAGATAGATAGATAGATAGATAGATAGATAGATAGATAGATAGATAGATAGATAGATAGATAGATAGATAAATAAATATCTTTTCCAGGATACAACCAGAGGTGGGATTTAGCCAGTTCAGACTGGTTCAAGTGAACCGGTAGTGGCGATCTGTAGGTGGGCCCGACGGGTACAATCCCGTCTTATATCACTGTGTTTTTTATGTCACATGCATAGCGGTGCGCGTAAGTGAATTGCCATGTTTTGTGATGCGCGATTAGCGCTTACATTTCCAGTGCTGGGTGAACCGGTAGCTACAGTATATGGAGCCCACCTCTGGATACAACCTGGGTCAGTCACCAAGACCAGAGGTTTAGTCTTCTAAAATAAATAAAATAGATAGAGATAGATAGATAGATAGATAGATAGATAGATAGATAGGTAGGTAGGTAGGTAGGTAGGTAGGTAGGTAGGTAGGTAGGTAGGTAGGTAGGTAGGTAGGTAGATAGATAGATAGATAGATAGATAGATAGATAGATAGATAGATAGATAGATAGATAGATAGATAGATAGATAGATAGATAGATAGATAGATAGATAGATAGATAGATATCTTTTGCAGGATACAACCAGAGGTGGGATTTAGCCAGTTCAGACGGGTTCAAGTGAACCGGTAGTGGCGATCTGTAGGTGGGCCCGACGGGTACAATCCCGTCTTATATCACTGTGTTTTTTATGTCACATGCATGCGTAGATGGTGCGCGTAAGTGAATTGCCATGTTTTGTGATGCGCGATTGGCGCGCGCTTACATTTCCAGTGCTGGGTGAACCGGTAGCTACAGTATATGGAGCCCACCTCTGGATACAACCTGGGTCAGTCACCAAGACCAGAGGTTTAGTCTTCTAAAATAAATATCCTTTATTTGCAATTTATCGGGAGTATAATACCGGTAGCCCTCAAACTATGACCATAATGGAGCCTAAAATTCATGTTGCTCAGTGAGACAGTTGTTAAGTGGGTTTTATGATCTTTCTTGCCACTGTTGTTAAGCGAATCACTGCATTTGTTAAGTTAGCAACTTGGTTATTGGCTTCCCCTTTGACTTTGCTTGCCAGAAGGGGATCACAACTTCTTGACTCTATGACCCTGCATGACCCTCCATGACTCCATGACTCCATGACCCTGCAACCATCATAATATGAATTAGTTACCAAGCATCTGAATGTTGCTCATGTGACCCTGGGAATGTTGTAAGCGTGAAAAATGGTCATAATTCACTTTTTTTCAGGGCTGTTGTGACTTTGAAAGGCGTTGTTGTAAGTCAAGAAAATTTTTGACAACATATTTTTAATTTCCTCTCTTGCACTGTGGTAGTTCCTGCTATTGTGTAGTCATCTAGATACTAGAAATGGGTGCCATGACAGTGGTATTCACAGCAGTGGTGGGATTCAATTTTTTTTTACTATCGGTTCTGTGGACATAATAATAATAATAATAATAATAATAATAATAATAATAATAATAATAATAATAATAATAATAATAATAATAATAATTTAATTTTTATACCGCCCTTATCCCAAAGGACTCAGGGCGGTGAACAGGCAGATAAAATAATACAATACATTACAATAAAAACACTATTTAAAAAACTTATTCCAATAGCCTAAATTTAAAATACAATACAAAATATAAAATAAACCCCAATAAAATCCATGTTTAAAAACCCTATTAAGCCAGTCCTGCTCGGAAGAATAGATATGTTTTAAGCTCGCGGCGAAAGGTCCGGAGGTCAGGAAGTTGTCGAAGTCCTGGGGGAAGCTCATTCCAGAGGGTAGGTGCCCCCACAGAGAAGGCTCTCCCCCTGGGGGTCGCCAGCCTACACTGTTTGGCTGACGGCACCCTGAGGAGGCCCTCTCTATGGGAGCGTACCGGCCGGTGGGAGGCATGTGGTAACAGAAGGCGGTTCCGAAGATATCCCGGTCCTATGCATGGCTTGGTAGCTGTGGCAGGGGAAGGATACTGTAAAATCTCCATTCCCTCCTGATCAGCTGGAACTCAGGAGGCAGACAATAGATGGGGACAGGGCCAGTTAAAGGTGGCATTTACTGGTTCTCTGAACTACTCAAAATTTCCGCTACCAGTTCTCCAGAACCTGTTGAATGGCACCTCGGGTTCACAGAAATCCCTAAAGTGTTGACACGAAAGGAGGTTAAAAGATTCTCTCTTGGTGTGTGTATATCACCCTTTATATCTTATATATGGTTTATATAATTATTTATATTTTATATATTATTTTTTTTTAAATTACTTTTTTTACAACAAACAAACAAAAAAAAATACATTATTACACCCTTGTGCTATACATAAAAGGAAGATTTGGGTCTTCGGATATATCCTCATGATTGCCAAAATCCACGTTCTCGAGGTACAGGTACTGAAGCGTCCAATGTTCCAAGCGCAAAGTCCACAAATGGTTTCCAAGTCTTCCAGAAAATATCTTCTTTATACACACCACTTCTAATTATTTATATTTTATATATGGTGTGTGTATATCACCCTCGATGGACATTACCTTACAGATGACCCCCACCCTGTTAAAGACCTTGGAGTTTTCATATCCAATGATCTAAGTGCCAAAGCCCACTGCAACTATATCACAAAAAAGGCTTTAAGAGTTGTAAAACTAATCTTACATGGCTTCTTCTACAGAAACACTACACTGCTAACCAGAGCTTATAAAACATTCGCTAGACCAATTTTTGAATACAGCTCGCCTGTCTGGAACCCATACCACATTTCAGACATCAATACAATTGAGCGTGTCCAGAAATATTTTACAAGAAGAGTTCTCCACTCTGAATACAACAAAATACCTTATGCCACCAGACTTGAAATCCTGGGTTTAGAAAACTTAAAACTCTGCCGCCTCCGACAGGACCTGTGTTTAACTCATAGAATCATCTATTGCAATGTCCTTCCTGTTGAAGACTACTTCAGCTTCAATCACAACAATACAAGAGCAAACAATAGATTTAAACTCAATGTTAACCGCTTCAATCTTGATTGCAGAAAATATGACTTCTGTAATTAATTATTAGTTATTAATACTTGAAACACACTACCTGACTCTGTGGTCTCTTCTCAAAATCCCCAAAGCTTTAACCAAAAACTCTCTACTATTGACCTCACCCCCCTATCAGGGGTGTCAAACTCAAGGCTCAGGGGCCTGATCTGGCCTTAGGTGCTTAGATCTGACTCTCGAAGCCACCCTGGAAACAGCGAAGGACTGGCCCTCCTGAGCTCCGTTTTCCCTGGCAGAGCACTCTGGCCACCACAGGCACCCCCAACGCGAGTGATGTTGAGCTGGCTACATCCACCCTAGCCATGCCAACTCCAGCTTCCACAACTCTGATGCAGCCCTCATTGAGTTTGACACCTGTGCTTTATATGATTAACTTATAAATGGAGGCTATAGAGAAATTAAGGGGCACAGTGGCTCAATGACTAAGACGCTGAGCTTGTCGATCGAAAGGTCGGCAATTCAGCAGTTTGAATCCCTAGTGCTGCCATGTAACGGGTGAGCTCCCGTTACTTGTCCCAGCTTCTGCCAACCTAGCAGTTCGAAAGCACGTAAAAAATGCAAGTAGAAAAATAGGGACCACCTTTGGTGGGAAAGTAACAGCGTTCCATGCGCCTTTGGCATTTAGTCATGTGGCCAAATGACCACAGAGACGTCTTCGGACAGTACTGGCTCTTCGGCTTAGAAACGGAGATGAGTACCACCCCCTAGAGTCAGGAACGACTAGCACATATGTGCAAGGGGAACCTTTACTTTTACCTTATAGAAAAATTGATTTCCAGCACTCTATGTTATGGAAGAATGGCCAGAGAAGAGAATCCAGAATTGGAAGAACAGTCATGTTGTCTACTAATATTAATCCTAGTATAGAATAGAATAGAATAGAATTTTTTATTGGCCAAGTGTGATTGGACACACAAGGAATTTGTCTTGGTGCATATGCTCTCAGTGTACATAAAAGAAAAGATACGTTCATCATGGTACAACATTTACAACACAAATGATGGTCAATATATCAATATAAATCATAAGGATTACCAGCAACAAAGTTACAGTCATGATTCCAGAAGTACAGGTAGTCCTCGATTTATGACTACAGTTGGAACCGGACTTTCCATTGCTAAGATGGATAAGTGAGCTGCATGACCATGTCCATGCTGTGACCGTTGTAAGTCTGAGGACCGGTCATAAGTCCAGTCAAATTCAGATGACTTGCTAAATGATCTCTATCTGTATGTCTAAATATCAAACGTGCCTCCCTCCACGGTTCTCCCTCCCCTTCGATTTTTTAAAAAGATACTCATGCATTAATTTAATTAAAAACAGTAAAAAGTATTTGTTACTGTTGTAAATAACTTTTCAACAGAAATAAATACTTTTTATTGTTCTTCACGGAGCAACTGTTACAAGCCAGTTTGGCAGCAAGAGAAGGGAAATTACTTGGAATCCTTACAGAAAGAAGAGGCAATCAAGCATCCCATCCAGACTGCTTCTCCTGAAAAATTTGTTGATTGGTGTATACATTTATACGCTGTCCAGCAACGCATAAGAGGTTTTTGTTTGTTCACACAATTCAGAATGCAGATTACCCGATATAAATTTTGTTGATGCAAGTGAAATTGGGGAGTTGCAAAAGGAAACATCTCTTTTTTTTTTTCTTCCAAAAACAAACCGGCAGGCATTTCAACCACCTAATAAAGAAAAAAAAATGGATATTTCTGTTGCATTATAAATTTGTTATGTCATTGCACATAGACAATAGACAAAAATAGGTAAAGGTAAAGGTTCCCTTCGCAAATATGTCCTAATCATTCCCGACACTAGGGGGGGTGCTCATCTCCATTTCAAAGCTGAAGAGCCAGCGCTGCCCATGGTCATGTGGCCGGCATGACTAAACGGCAAAGGCGCATGGAACACTGTTACCATCCCACCAAAGGTGGTCCCTATTTTTCTACTTGCATTTTTTACGTGCTTTTGAACTGCTAGGTTGGCAGGAGCTGGGACAAGTAACGGAAGCTCACCCCGTTACACGGCAGCACTAGGGATTCGAACCGCTGAACTGCTGACCTTTCAATCCACAAGCGTCTTAGCTAGTCCTAGTGGAAATGTAAGCGTGCTGAGCTATCTCTTAGTTACATGAGTTTGACTTCATGAGATTTGGTAGCACAGAAGCGAGAAGAGAGAAGGGTAAGTACATTTCTCTCATCCACTTGCTCCTGTTAATCTGTGCTTCTGCTTAACTCATTCATTTCCCTCCGCAACAGGAAGCAGTTGTTACTAAGTGGAACTTGAGTATCTAAAGTTTCCTTATCATGTTCTACGATAGGATAATCCAATCTTAGATGAACAGTAAAACCAGGTTCACATTTAATAATAATATCAGAGTTGGAAGGGACCTTGGAGGTCTTCTAGTCCAACCCCCTGCCCAGGCAGGAAACCCTACACCATTTCAGACAAATGGCTATCCATCATTTTCTTAAAAATTTCCAGTGTTGGAGCATTTACAACTTCTGCAGGCAAGTTGTTCCACTGATTAATTGTTCTAAGTGTCAGGAAATTTCTCCTTAGTTCTAGGTTGCTTCTCTCCTTGATTAGTTTTCACCCATTGCTTCTTGTTCTACCCTCAGGAGCTTTGGAGAATAGTTTGACTTTGTTCCTTTCCATGGTATAATTTGTTCCTTTCCATGGTATAATTCACAGTCGTCAGAAGAATTCCAAGGAGAAAGATTAAATTTCTGGCTTTCATGCATGTAAGCAGTGATGGGATTCTGCTGGTTTAACAACCAGTTTTTTTTAAATTTGCATTTATATCCCGCCCTTCTCCGAAGACTCAGAGCGGCTTACACTATGTTAGCAATAGTCTTCATTCTATTTGTATATTTATATACAAAGTCAACTTATTGCCCAATCTGGGTCCTCATTTTACCTACCTTATAAAGGATGGAAGGCTGAGTCAACCTTGGGCCTGGTGGGATTAGAACCTGCAGTAATTGCAGGCAGCTGCTGTTAATAACAGACTGCATTAGCAGTCTGAGCCACAGAGGCCTCTGTGAACACAGAGTTCAGTGTTCACGTGCTTTACATGCACACTACCACTAAGTGCATGCCCACACCAGACATGCACTACGCGTGTGCGTGCAATGGAATAAAAAATCACCTTCTGCATTAGTGCTAGGGAATTAAAACAGCTGAGGCACGGCAATCTGTTCTGTCGCACTAATCAGCTGTGAAGATATAGGTAAGTAAAGCTCAGGGGCAGGCAGGCTGGCCGAGGTGATCATCGGAGCGAGCCGGTTTGCTCCCAGTTGATCATTGGAGATACCGGTTCACCTGAACCGGTCTGAACCTGTAGAATTCCAACCCTGCATGTAAGATTTCTGCCACTGATAGCCTCCCTACGACCTGTGCGCTCCCATAGGGTGGGCCTTCTCAGGGTGCCGTCGACCAAACAATGTCGGTTGGTGGCTCCCAGGGGGAGAGCCTTCTCTGTGGCGGCACCGGCCCTTTGGAATGAGCTGCCTCCGGGGTTGCGCCAACTCCCCGATCTCCGGACCTTCAAACGTGAACTTAAGACTTTATTATTTCATCGTGCAGGACTGGCCTAAGCGTCATTTTAAATTGAAATTTTTAAATGGGTTTTATGTCGGTCTATGACCGTTTTAGTTTGATTCGGCCTATTAAATATTTGGTTTTAATTCTGTTTTTAAATTTGTTGTTTGTAATTTGTGTTTTTAAATATGGTTTTAAACTGCCCTGAGTCCTTCGGGAGAAGGGCGGTGTAGAATTTAAATTATAAATAAATAAATTTGGAAAGTAGTGAAACCCCAAGGAACTGTTTGGCTAACTTCTACTCTTCTATATCTCTTCTATAGTGACATTAAACAAAGAAGAGGAAGAAGGGGGTGGAAAGCAGAAAAAAAAATAACCTCCATTCCATTTTGATTACACAGAGGTTTGCTAATTTGGGTAAGTTCTTATAAAAAGGAAAGAAAAAAGAAAAGAAAAAAAAGTATCCATCTGCATAATATTCCTACTAACTGCAAATTAGCAGGTTTTTCAATTTGTTGACTGAACTCTAATTTAGCAGCACAAATATAGCTGAACACAGACAGATTTATATCCAGGCTGTTAAGAACTAAGCTCTCAATGTGTTCTGCCAAGGGACTTGAATCTATCAGTTTCAAGTTCTCCTATATTAAAATTGATCCATTTGCAAATTGCTTCCTTCCCATTTCATAAAAGGGGTAAAAATGGGTAAGGATATTTTAAACAAACAAACAAAATGTTCATCGACCAGTTTTCTTCTTCCCACCAAGACTGATTTGAGGCAGATGACCCCGGTGTACTATGGCTGTTTCCAAGGATTGTACTCTTGTAACACTAATAATTCTGAAAGGGTGGAGAAGGCTAGCTCGAGATGTTCCTCTCCGATTTTATTTTATTCATTTTGTTTTATTATTTTATTGTGGGGGGAAACAGAAAATATACAAGCCTGGAGTCAATGATGAATGACAGCTTTGTTTCTGTTTTTGTTCCATCGTAACTAGAATCTAGTTTTGCAAGTTAATTCTACTCACTGCCAGGAGTTCAATCTTGACTGACTCAAGATTGACTCAGCCTGTCATCCATCCAAGGTGAATGGAATGGAATGGAGTGGAGTGGAGTGGAGTGGACTGGAATGGAACAGAATGGAACAGAACCGAACAGAACCGAACAGAACAAAACAGAACAAAACAGAACAAAACAGAACTACAGTGTTGGAAGGTACCTTGTAGGTCATCTAGTCCACCACCACCACCCACCCTACATCATTTTCAACAGATGGCAGTCCAGTCTCTTCTTGAAAACTTCCAGTGATGAAGGTCCCACAACTTCTGAAGGCAACTTCTGTTCCATGGGTCAGTTGTTCTCATTGTCAGAAAATTTTTCTTTATTTCCAGGTTGAATCTCTCCTTGTTCAGTTCCCATCCATTATTCCTTGTCTGGCCTTCAGGTGCTTGACCCCCTCCTCTCTGTGGCAGCCCCTCAAATATTGGAACAGTGCTATCATGTCTCCCCTGGTCCTTCTCTTCACCAGACTAGCTATGCCCAGTTCCTGCAACCATTCATCATATGTTTGAGCCTCCAGTCCTCTAATCATCTTGGTTGCTCTTCTTTGCACTCTTTCTAGAGTCTCAACATCTTTTTTATAGTAAAATAAAATAAAAAAAATAAGTAAAATAAAATTTTAAAAAATCACTTTTATAGTAAAATGAGACCTAGGTTGTTCAGGGCAATATGGTGACTCTGTAAACTGCTCAGAGAGGGCTGTAAACACTATGAAGTGGTATATAAGTATAACTGCTATTGCTATTGCTGTGTTCACTCAGTAAGTAGAGTCTGACTCTTGATGAGCCCATGGACCACAGCAAGCCAGGCTCCCCTGTTCTCCACTGCCTCCTGGAGTTTGCCCGAACTCATGTTCATCGCGTTGATGATGCTATTGAATCCTCTGCTGTCCCCTTCTCCTTTTGCCTTCAAGCTTTCCCAGCATCTTTTCCAATGAGTCCTCCATCTCATTTGGTGGCCAAAGTATTTGAGTTTCATCTTCAGGATCTGTTGTGCCTCGTTCTCCCTCCTCTCCTCAGCGGGCCCCTCCTGTCACCTCCCGGGCCTGCTATCAGATTCAGAGTCTGATAATGAAGAGGAATGGCCTGGCATGCCTCCAGCCCCCAGCCCTGGCCCCATGCCCGGACAGAATGTCAGGAATGAACAAACAAACATTACTCCTACAGTGTGTGAGCAGGGAGCCAGCCATGTGCTGGAATTACTGGCAGCAGATCCAGAGGAAGAGAATTCACAGTGGACGGATCCCCGCTTCCGGAGATCTGAGAGGCAACATCAGCAGAAGGAAGGGAGGGGCAGGCCTGGATAAGTGCTAAGTCATGGAGCCATACCCCACAGCCTATATAAAGGACCTGCTTTTGGCATTCCAACCTTGAGTCAAGCAAAGTCTCCTTTAGTTTGCTGAAGTCACAACTTGAATTCCTGCCTGCCCTGAGAAATCTGAAAGGAATTTGGCAAAGCTGCAGAGTGGCCACGCTTGATACAGACTTCCTAGACCCGGTCGTCGGAGGGGGAGGGGGACACAACAGTATCTGTCCTTCCAAAGAACAGGCAGGGTTGATTTTCTTTAGGGATGAAAATAGAAGCTAAAGGTAAAGGTTCCCCTTCTACATTTGTGCTAGTCGTTCCTGACTCTAGGGGGCAGTGCTCATCTCCCTTTCAAAGCCAAAGAGCCAGCACTGTCCGAAGACATCTCCGTGGTCATGTGGCCAGCATGACTAAATGCCAAAGGCACAAGGAACCCTGTTACCTTCCCACCAAAAGTGGTCCCTAATTTTCTACTTGCATTTTTTACATGCTTTCGAACTGCTAGTTTGGCAGAAGCTGGGATAAGTAACGGGAGCTCACCCCGTTACACGGCACTAGGGATTCGAACCGCTGAACTGCCGATCTTTTGATCGACAAGCTGAACGTCTTAGCCACTGAGCCACCACGTCCCTTGAGAATAGAAGCTACGCCTGGACAAATACGCCATTTTTTTTCTTCCTCTCAAACTTTCCTCATCTGAAATTGGGTTCCCCCAATATCTCCCTCAGTTGACATGAAAGTGTTTTTTTGTTATGATGGGTTCCCCCCCGCCCACTAGAAGCCCTGGTGACGCAGTGGTTAGAATGCAGTATTGCAGGCTAACTCTGCCCACAGTTTGGAGTTCGATCCTGACTGGCTCAAGGTTGACTGAGCCATTCATCCTCCCGAGATTGGTAAAATGGGGGTCCAAACTGGGAGCATTATGCTGAATATTGTAAACCACTAGTGCTGTAAAACACTCTTTGTACATAACGTTGCCTGCTACATGGGTTTCTCCATGCAATATCCTTCACTATGGCTCCATTTTGGCTTGTTAATTTCCCTAACAAGGTCGTATACATTTTTCTTCTAACTTAGAAGTGCCGCTGCTTTTTTAAAAAAGTGTACATTTTATAGTTTTACTCTTTTGTCTCCTTGAAGTTCAAATGTTAGGAAAGCTTAATTTAAATTGCAAACTGAACAAGTTGTCAATGGAGATATTCAGTTCAGATATAATAGAAAGAGCCATTCAATCAGGTGACGGAAAGAAAAAAAAAATTAGATAGAGAATGTTTCCCTGTGTAGAAAATAGGAAAGGACACGTACATTTATAGAAAAGAATATTCTTTATATTGGTGTTATATAAATATAATTCCTTCATATAACTTTCCAGCAATACAAATTTATATAATCTCAATAGTTTCCCTCACATAGGTTTTGTTTTGTTTTTGATGTCCCCCCACCCCCACCCTATTTCTCAAGTCCTGCAATGCTGCTCCTCATTTTGGATGGAAGCAAAGGGATTCTGGAGAGGATGAACAGTTTAGAAAGAGCCAGCATAGGCATACTCCACTCAGTATCAAGGATGCAGCCATAGAGGTTGGTCAACAGTATTAAGTATTTTGCATTGGCATCCTTCAGTCTCGAAAGACTATGGTATTGTTGTGTCTGTGCCCCCCGAGACAGGCCTCCTGCCAGAAAGTGACTTGGAAAGTGAGGGGGAAGGGCCGTCAGGACTTACCTCGGGAGCACCAGCTTCCCTGGCTCAGCTCCAGGAGCCAGAGGCAGGCCAGGTGGAGGAGATAATGACGCCTCAGTCCCCTGACTCTTCCCCCCCCCAGGCCACACTTCCAGACCCAGCTGATGGCAATCAGGCCTGGCTGGACCCTAGGTTTCGTAGGCAGGAGAGGTGGGAACAACAGAAGCAGGGGTGGGGCAGGCTTAGGAAGTGCTGAGTCATGGAGCCACACCCCACAGATATAAAGGCAGCAAGAGCTGCTGTGCCTCTTCATAGCAGGCAAATCAACTGATTAAGAGCTGAAGTACTGTTTGTTCCTGGGTGACTCATCGGCATCGAGGGAGATAACAGAGACACTTGGCAAATGCTCGCTAGTTTGCTGCCAGAGCTGATAGTACTGGCTAATTAAGCCATCGCTCAGATGGAGGCGAGGGGGGACAGAACAAGTATCATGCTCTGGAAAGAGATCCTAAAACAGCATCTTGTGTGGCTAAAAAGGCCAATTCGAGAGTGGCAATCCCTTCCACACCGAGGGCAGATACATTCTGTCCCCTGCCCAGCCCCCAGTTTTCATTGGTTTCGGGACTGCCTCTTTGAGAACAAATGTCTCTTCAAATTGGAGAAGGCCATGCTGTGTCTTTAGCCTCCAAGCTGAATGATCGGAGGTCAAGGTTTCCCAGTTGTTAATGTCCATTCCCAAGTTCTTTAGGTCATTCTTGCAGATATCCTTATATCGCAGCTCAGGTCTCCCTCTGAGGTACTTTCCCTGCACTAATTCTCCATAAAGGATGTTGTGGCTCCAACCCCCACCCCCCCGGGCCTATCCCCCTGCCAGAAAGTGACTCAGAGAGTGAGGGTGAAGGGCCGTCAGGGCTTTCCTCTGCAGGGCCGGCCTCTCTGGCTCAGCTCCAGGAGCCAGAGGTAGGTCAGGTGGAGGAGGTGATGAGGCCTCTGTCTCCTGTATCTCCCCCTGCCCAGGCAATGCTTCCAGACCCAATGAGGACAATCAATCCTGGTTAGATCCCCGGTTTCGTAGACAAGAGAGGCAGGAACAACAGAAGAAGGGGTGGAGCAGGCCTGGAAAGTGCTGAGTCACGGAGCCGCACCCCACAGGGTATAAAAGCAGGAGGGGCTGCTCTACTACTTCGTGACGGACAAACCAAACTGACTGGAGAAAACTTGACCTGAACTATTTGACTGAGCATTTGGCTTGGATTGCTGTTTGTTCCTGACTTCCTGGTTGCTCCGGTAACGAGCTTTTGAAATGCCGGCATCAAGGAAGATAAAGAAAACTTTGGCAGATGATCGCTGTTTTGCTGCCAGAACTGATAACTGCCATGGACTAAATTGCCAGCTAATTGAGTCAGTTCACGTGTCTCCTGGACTGAGGTGGAGGGACAGAACAGAGGAGATCTTTCAGAATCTGACCATCAGCCATTAAGTATCTGGGGGTGCAGATAACTAACAATCTGAATTGGTCTCTCCACACGTCATCCTTAGTGAAGCGTGCAAACCAGCGCCTGCATTTCCTGCGTCGGATGAGGAGAACACATCTTTCTCCTTCTGTCCTGGCCACTTTTTACAGAGGCACGACTGAGAGTGGTCTTTAACAAACTGCATCCCTGTTTGGTTTGGTGGCTGCAGTGCCTCAGATAGAAAGTCCATACAGAGAGTGGTGAAGACAGCCAAGAAGATTATAGGAAGCTCACTTCCTATCATTCAGGATACTGCTTATAAGCGCTATGTGCTTAGAGCTCGAAGCATTGTTAGAGACCCTGGAAACCCACTTTATGGTCTGATTCTGTTACTCCCTTCTGGGTGGAGGTTTCAAAGTATTTCTACAGCAGGACTACCAGATTCTATAACTGCTTTGTTCCCTATGCCATCCGCCTGGCAAACTCGCAAGATTCGTTTTTCTCACCATGTACATGTATACATCCGAACGACACTGTGTGTTTTTTTTTTAAAAAGGGTTTTTTTTATTTTATTTCTTATAAACATATTGTAAATGTACATTCTCTTATTCACAATTAATCACACATATACATATATTTTCTAAAGAAAAAAGAAAAGAGAAAGAAAAAAGATTTTTTTTTCACGGTTGCTCTTCTACCCTTTCTTCTCTCTTATTTTACAACAATCCTTCTTCTTCTTCTCTCTTTCCCTTCCCTGCCTTCTTCTATCCTTTCTACTTTCTTCTTTCCTCCTCTCCTTCCTCTTCTCTCCTTCCCCTTCCTTCCCCCCCTTGTTCCTTCTTCCCCCCTTTCTTACCTTCTAACCTTCTCTCCTACTCTTTTTCTCCCTTTCTTCCACTCCTTTTCCCTTTCTTCTGTTCCTCTCTCTCCTTTTCCCCTCCTATCTTACCCTCTACTCCTCTCCCCATTCTCTCTCCTTTGTTGTTCAATTGGTATTCCCCTATTGGTATCCGAGCAGCCCCAATTTTCTATTAATATATGCTTTCTCTTCAATTTCTTTTCTGTTTTACCAATTACACATATATCATCATGATTGTAAATTTATGTAGTAATTTTTCCCCCTTTTTTCTCCCCCCTTCCCCCTTTTCCATTTACACAAGTGTCAGCTGAGTTTCTACTTCTTTTTGTCTTCTCTCTCATTTACCTTTACATTGTCTAATTTATTAATTTGTCTTCTTTTATTCATATTTCTTTTCTAGAACTTGTGTTGTTTCTCCATGCCATATATAATATAAGTGGGTATATGCATAATTTTGTATTTATTTATTTATTTATTTGTCTATGTAGTGTATATTGGGAATGGTGACCTTTGGAGTGCTGTATGCAATGAAATTTCATTTTAATGTATGCCGATCACTGTACACACTTAGAATAAAGTTATTCTAAGTTCTAAGTCAAGGTTATTCTAACAAAGAACATCTGGACTGCATACCACGAGTATCTATTTTCTTCACGGTGGCACAGTGGTTAGAATGCAGTATTGTGAGCTAACTCTTCCCACACCCAGGAGTTCGATCCAGACTGGCTCAAGGTTGATTCTGACTTCCATCCTTCTGAGGTCAGTAAAATGAGAACCCAGATTGTTGGGGGCAATGGGTTGACTCTGTAAACTGCTTAGAGAGGGCTGTAAAGCACTGTGAAGAGGTATATAAGTCTAAGTGCGATTGTTATTGCTTCAGGGTCATCCAAAGTATGAAGCAGAGGTGGGTTTCAGCAGGTTCTGACCAGTTCTGGAGAACTGGTAGTGGAAATTTTGAGTAGTTCGGAGAACCGGTAGTAAAACTTCTGACTGGCCCCACCCACATCTATTCTCTGCCTCCCAAGTCCCAGCTGATCGGGAGGAAATGGGGATTTTGCAGTAACTTTTGCCTGGATTGGGGAGGGAATGGAGATTTTTCAGTATCCTTCCCCTGCTATGCCCACCAAGCCATGCCATGTCCACCAAGCTATGTATCTGTATAGGGAATATGTAAAGCCAAGAATAGGGCTCTACCCAGACTAGATGGTCTACCCCGGTGAGGGGAACAGTAATGAGCATATATGGGTGTCAGGTGAAAGGTAGAGAGAAAAAAGACTACCAGGGGTGGATTGAGCATACGTGATAAGAACATGAGGGTGAATGTACCAATATAACGGGTGCAACCAAAGGCCTTGGAAAGAGCCACAGTACCAGTAGTAAAAAAATTTGAAACCCACCACTGGTATGAAGGTCAACTCAGCTGCTCACCCAAAGTCACTCCGTCGACTTCGACGTGACCTGTGTTCAACACACAAAATCATCTGTTGCAATGTCCTTCCTGTGAAAAACTACTTCAGCTTCAATCGCAATATTACAGGAGCAAAAAAGAGATTCAAGCTAAATGTCAACCGCTTCAAACTTGACTGCAGAAAATATGACTTCTGTAACAGAGTTGTTAATGCTTGGAACTCATTACCTGATTCCATAGTCTCTACTCAAAATCCCAAAATCTTCAACCAAAAACTGTCTACTGTTGACCTCGCCCCATTCCTAAGAGGACTATAAGGGGTGTGCATAAGAGCACAAAAGTGCCTACCGTTCCTGTCCTATTGTTCCCTTCATTATATCAAATTAACATAGTTGATGCATATTTTTTTACTTATATATATATATATTTTCTTCAAGATATGTTGTTTTATCTATGACAATTGTTTATGTATACTGTTGCGACAAAAAGAAATAAATAAAAAAAGTAGCAAACACCTACTTTGGGCAGCTGTGCTCCAGGACAATGTTAGAGACAGATGATCACTTTAGTGACCAAAAGGAATCCATTCATGCTGCACAAGAAATGACATTGCTAAACCACACTTGCATTTTCACCAAGAAAACCACACGGATTGAAACTGTAAAATAGTTTACAATATAGTCCTGGATGATGGACCCTTTAGGTCTGGTGACATTCAACGTGCTACGGAAGAAATGCTGAGGAAGTACTGACGGTGATTATGACGTGGCTAGATTAAACCTTGCATGACATCCAGTTGCTGCTCTGCTCTTGCCATGTCCGAAGAGAAAAATCCAAAGCTGCAAAGCCGGAATTGCAGAGGGAATGTAGGAAATATAAACAGGGGAAAGTTCAACGCAGTGAAAGATGAAGTGCTAATGCAAATACATATTAAAAATACAACAAGGAAATGAAAAATGTAGCAAAAAAATGTGAGAAGTATACTGGAAGTAGACTATAATTAAAAAATTATTAAGTGGAGAATGTGGGGAGGGTGGGAGGGAAGGAAGGAAGGAACGAAGGAAAGAGGGAGGGAGGAAAGAAAGAAGGGAGGGAGGAGGGAGGGAGGGAGGAAGGGAAGGAAGGAGGGAGGGAGGGAAAGAGGGAAGGAAGGAAGGAAGGAAGGAGGGAGGAGGGAGAAGGAAGGAGGAGGAGGAGGAGGGAGGAGGAGGAGGAAAGAAGGAGGAGGAGGAGGAGGAAAGAGGAAGAGGGAAGGAAGGAAGGAAGGAAGGGAGGGAGGAAGGAAGGAGGGAGGTAGGGAAGGAGGGAGGGAAAGGGAAAGAGGGAAGGAAGGAAGGAAGGAAGGAAGGAAGGAAGGAGGAGGAGGAGGAGGAGGAAGGAAGGAGGAGGAGGGAGGAGGAGGAGGGAAGGAAGGAAGGAAGGAAGGAAGGAGGGAGGAGGAGGAAGGAAGGAGGGAGGAAGGAGGAGGAAGGAAGGAGGAGGAGGAAGAGGGAAGGAAGGAAGGAAGGAGGGAGGAGGAGGGAGTAAGGAAGGAGGGAGGAGGAGGAGGAGGAAAGAGGAGGAGGAGGAAGGAAGGAAGGAGGGAGGGAGGGAAGGGAGGAAGGAAGGAAGGAGGGAGGGAGGAAAGAAGGGAGGAAGGAGGGAGAGAGGAAATAGGGAAGGAAGGAAATAGGGAAGGAAGGAAAGAAGGAAGGAAGGAAGGAAGGAAGGAAGGAAGGAAGGAAGGAAGGAAGGAAGGAAGGACACAATTGGCATACTCCCTTATCAAGCTGAAACGGACTGGAACTGGCAAATTCTTACTACTAAGAACATACAAAGCAAAGAAGGAATGGCTTTATTTTCATATGAAGAATGATAAAGCAGGGACTGGATTTAGGTACAACATGTTCCATGGCTGAATAATATCAGTTAGACTTTGCAGACTACCCTTAATATGACAGCTATCCTAGTTTATGTTCCAACTACGGATGCCGAAGAAAAGAAGGCTGAGGGGCTTTATGGTAATCTTCAATCTTAAGGAACATACCAGAAGGATTTATTTATTATTGAATTTATAGGCTGCTCAATTCCACCATGACCCTGAATGGCATGCAGCAGAAAATCACTCAAAATGGGAATCCAAGAAGATCATGTTGTTGAAATCTATGCAAAAAACAGTCCAGACACAACATGAATTAGAATTAGAATTATTGTATGATTGGACACACAAGGAATTTGTCTTTGGTGCATATGCTCTCAGTGTACATAAAAAGAAAAGATATGTTCATCAATAATCATAAGGTACAACACTTAATCATACATACATACATACATACATACATACATACATACATACATACATACATACAGTACAAATAAGCAATCAAATCATATTAGGAAACAATATAAATTGTAAGGATACAGCAACAAGTTACAGTCATACAATCATAAGTGGGAGGAGATGGGTGAAAGGAACGATGTGAAGATTAATAGTAATAGTAATGCAGACTTAGTGAATAGTTTGATAGTGTTGAGGGAATTATATGTTTAGCAGAGTGATGGCATTTGGAAAAAAAAACTGTTCTTGTGTCTAGTTGTTCTGGTGTGCAGTGCTCTGTAGTGTCATTTTGAGGGTAGGAGTTGAAACAGTTTATGTCCAGGATACGAGGGGTCTGTAAATATTTTCACAGCCCTCTTTTTGACTTATACAGTATACAGGTCCTCAATGGAAGGCAGGTTGGTAGCCTTTGTTTTTTCTGCAATTCTAATTATCCTCTGAAGTCTGGGTCTGTCTTGTTGGGTTGCAGAACCAAACCAGGCAGTTATAGAGGTGCAGTTGACAGACCCAATAATGGTGAATCAAACTGGCTTCAGGTCAGCAAAGGAGTGATACAAGGCTGAATATTAAATCATGATTTCTTCAGCCCCTCCCTCCCTCTCTTTCCCTCCCTCCCTCCCTCCCTCCCTCCTTCTTTCTCTCTCTCTCTCTCTCTCTCCCTCTCTCTCGTTTAAAACCAGAAAAGAAATATCCATAATCTGGGAAAAACTTGATGACACTTCTCTGATAGCTGGAAATGCAAATCGAATAGAAGCTCCAAGCCATGAAAGTTAAGGAGCGCAGTCAGAAAAATTGGAATACAATTAAAAATAAAGGACGCCAAACTAATGACCACAGGCACAGAAACCAACTTAGAACTGACAGTGAAGATATTGTAGTGGTGGGTAGCTTCTGGCTTTTAGGGTGGACGATAAACAGCAACAAAAGGAAACAGCAGTCAAGAAATTTGCTGCAGGTTAACACTTGATATGGTAATAAGCATTGCAGCATTTAAATAACCTAGTTTTTTTTTTTCCAGCTATGACATTGACTTCATAAAATGAAATCCAGAAAGAAGTCCAGATTATACATTTCTGGTTTTAGAGATCAATACAAACGGTATCTATTGATGGAGAACAATTACGATCACTATTTCAAGCACTATAAGCTTAAAAAATGTAGCCTTAATACATTTTGCACTCTGGTGTTGCAGTAAAATTAGAAAAATAAGTAAAGCTGGTACAAACTGGAGGCATTTTCCTATGAGAAGCAAGAAATGCTTATAAACAAAGAAGTGGGACTCGGGGCACACAGAAGTTGTCAATAGGAAACAGGCTTAAAAAAAGAAGATATAATGTCATCCTTTGAAAAAAAAGGCAGGGGAGGCTAATGTGACCAGAATATACATTAAATTTTTAGCTGAACATATTTGCTTGCACCCAGAAGTGAGTTTCACATAATTTCGGTTTGATGCACACCGAAAATGAGAGCGTGCGCAGCTTGCATGCATGCGCACGGCTTAGAAAATATGGCTAAATAGGACAGCATAGTGCCGGGGCAGGTGGGCAGGCCGATTGCCACTATCGGTTCGCCCGAACCGGTCTGAACCGTCTGAATATCACCACTGCTTGTGTCCCAAAGTTGGGTAGTTATCAAGTGCGAGAAATCAAGAAATCTAGGCAATCCAAATGAATCTCATTCCCCCAGAGATTAGAACGTCCCCCACCCTAATTCTCTTCTGGAAGGCGCTGAAGACCTGGTTCTGCCTGCGGGCCTGGGGAACCCAGAGTGGGATGGAGCCCATTAAATGGTTCGTGTGATCGGCTGTTGCTGGGACGGGAGGTGGGGATTGGGAGGTAATTTTATTACATTAATTTATTTGATTTTTTATGAGTTTTACTGTTTTTTAAATGTGTGTGTGTGTGTGTGTGTGTGTGTGTGTGTGTGTGTGTGTAGAACTTTGGTTGTTCGGGTTTTCTCCCGTGTAAAATTGGAAGTGTCTTGGCGATGTTTCGACGAAGTCTCATTTATCATCTTCAGGCTTCAGCTTCGTTCTTCTGGGAGCATTGCTCCCAGAAGCACGAAGCTGAAGCCTAAAGATGACAAATTAGACTTCTTCGAAACGTCACCAAAACACTTCCAATTTTACACGGGAGAAAACCCGAACAACCAAAGACCTACATACAAACACCCGTGAAAACCTCAGAAAACATATATATATATTCTGTAAGCTGCCTTGAGTCACCATGGGCGAATAGGCGGCAATATAAATCAATCAATCAAATAAATAAATAAATAAATAAATAAATAAATAAATAAATAAATAAATAAATATTGCAAGCTTAAGCTCTTAATAGCCAAATCTGGCCCTAGGTTCAGACTCAATTTACCTTCCCATTAAGCAACCGAGTCAGAAGAACATTTAAAAGAACATTTAAAATAAACTTATTAGGGTACCCTGATAAAGTGGGAGCTCCTTATGAAAAGGGAGAACCTCAAGACCTATCCTACATTCCTTTTTATAGTTCATACAATAAAGACTATGCAAAAAGGAAGTTGATTCGACATGATAAAGGTATCCTCCCCTTTGCATAGGAAATCAGTTACATGTAATCAAACATGTTACCTCTTTGTATCCCATAACATCGCACATGTTGATTAAAATAAGGTCTGATGTCAGAAGGGGTGTAAATTGTATGGGAAAAGGTTGTTTGGAGTTTCACAAAAGAGATAAACCAGACCCAAATTTGTCCTAACAAACTTTTTCTTACCTGGAGCTAATCTCCAGCCAGTTTATCTTTTCAGTTCAGTTTCATGTTAAAAGCTATTCCTGCATTCCAGTCTGTGATGAGCCAGAAGATCATTTTAAAAGAGACAAAATAAATCAAATTAAAATACAAACTAACTATATTAGTTAAAAAGTTACAAAATCCATCTCATGTGTCCCTCATAATCCCCCCGTTGATGCTAAAGGGCAAATAAAAGATGCCCTTTCAGGATCACCAAAAAGAAAATACTGATAAACAAAAGCCTAAGGAATTTGAACCAATAATATCAAGGGCCAAATGCGCAGAAGTGTTAATTTGGAACAGAAGGAAGGGAAGAAACTAGCTGACAAAAATAAGTCAAATTAAAATACAAACTAACTATGTTAGTTAACAAGTTACAAAATCCATCTCATGTGCACCTCACTCTCTATCTGAACTACTAACGGTCAAAGCAAATTGATGGTAGATAAGAATCAGTGGAATTCAAGGCTGATAACTTGTTTGACCTCTCCCTCAGGCTCAGCCCGGTCATCTCCTACAATAGTCCTACGCTCAACTAAAAAGAGTATATATCAAAAATAGAAAAAAAAAGAATTGTAGTGGCAACTGAACTTCACTAATTGGTTAATATTTACTTGCCTAACGAGACAAACGGCAAGACCACAAATAAGCAGAAAAGCTTATTTTGGTGAGACTGATTTTTAACTTCCTTCTGGCTTCCCCATTGACTCTGCTCATAGGCAGGGGGCATCAGAAATCACAATCACATAACTATGGATATGATGCAGTCACAACTTTGCAAATACAATTTCGATTCCATAAGACTAGTGAGTCATTTTTTAATGCAATTCTTTAAGTTAGCAGATTGACAGATTTAAGAAACAAGGGACTTTTTCAGGCTAGAGTTTTCTCTTACATAATGCACATTCAGGACAAAAAATGGGTCAGTTTTCCAGAATGCAAACGGCATAACAGTCATCATGCAAATATTATGCTAAACAGTGAGAATTGCATATATAATTATGCAATAATTAGCCATGATTTTGCCGATGGTAAAAGGAGGAATGTATGGTTTACCTTTCAGTCAGTCCCTAGAGTGATTTAGTTATGAAAACTTAATAGCAGAAGTACCATTTATTGTAACATACACTTCCCAACACAGCGAAAAAGAATTCTGGCCAAATCCAGCTAGGTTTAAATAAATCAGTGCATCAAATCATATTAGAAACAATATAAATTGTAAGGATACAGCAACAAGTTACAGTCATACAATCATAAGTGGGAGGAGGAGGAAGGAAGGAAGAAGGAAGGAAGAAGGAAGGAAGGAAGGAGGAGGAGGGGTGGGGCAGGCCTGGATAAATGCTGAGTCATGGAGCCACACCCCACAGCCTATATAAAGGACCTGCTTTTGGCATTCCAACCTTGAGTCAAGCAAAGTCTTATCTAGTTTGCTGATATCGGACTCTATCGCTGAAGTCACAACTTGGACTCCTGCCTGCCCTGATAAACCTCGAAGGAACTTGGCAAGCTGCAGAGGCTTCGTTGCCAAGTTTGTTACGGACTTCCTTGACTCGTTCGTTGGAGTGGGAGTGGGACACGACAGGCAGATCAGTTCTGCACAGATATATGTACGACCTTAGTAGGAATTTTAGGAGATTCTTTCTTCCAAGTAAGGAATTCAAGAAAGGACAGTCTGTGGAGATTCTCAGTCATCCAGATCATGTTTGTCCCAAAGGTGCTTTTTTCAAGAGGCAACTGGACTTTCTGGTTTTTCTTTAAAGATGTTTCACTTCTCATCCAAGAAGCTTCTAGGATGAGAAGTGAAATGCCTACAAAAAAAAACCAGAAAGTCCAGTTACCTCTTGAAAAAAATTGTTTTTGGGACAGTGTTTTCTTTAGCTCTTTACACATAGGGGCAACCTCACACCTTGATAAATGTCATTATGAGTAGGTGAAGGATTTGGGAGAGGCATTTAAACTTTTTTCTAGATTGGTGTGTTTGTGTTTCACGACTAAGCATATACCTTTTGGATGCTTTTAGATTTGGCTTTTTAACTGCTACAAAACCACATTTCCTACTTTTAGATAAATGGAATAGGACAGTGATGGCTAACCTTTTTGCCATCGCGTGTCAGGAAGGGGGGGATCATGCGTGTGTGTGCCCACACCCATAATTCTATGCACCCCACCCCCGTGCCTGTACACGCGACTCTTCCCCCCTGCCCCGACATGCGATGGCCCTGTAGGCCTGCTTTTCTCTTACATAATGCACATTCAGGACATAAAATGGGTCAGTTTTCCAGAATGCAAACGGCATAACAGTCATCATGCAAATATTATGCTAAACAGTGAGAATTGCATATATAATTATGCAATAATTAGCCATGATTTTGCCAATGGTAAAAGGAGGAATGTATGGTTTACCTTTCAGTCATTTTCATCTTATGAGTAAGTATTCATGTGAATAATTATATACAGTTAAACTTCAGTCTCTCCAAGAGGAAGCTCCTAATATTTATTTATTCATCACATTTAAGGCCACACTTGGAATACTGCATTCAGTTTTGGTCGCCACGATGTAAAAAGGATGTGGAGACTCTAGAAAGAGTGCAGAGAAGAGCAACAAAGATGATTAGGGGACTGGAGGCTAAAACGTATGAAGGATAGTTGCAGGAACCGGGTATGTCTAGTCTTATGAAAAGAAGAACTAGGGGAGACATGATAGCAGTGTTCCAATATCTCAGGGGCTGCTACAAAGAAGATGGAATCAAGCTATTCTCCAAAGCACCTGAGGGCAGGACAAGAAGCAATGGGTGGAAACTAATCAAGGAGAGAAGCAGCTTAGAACTAAGGAGAAATTTCCTGACAGTTAGAACAATTAATTGGTGGAACAACTTGCCTCCAGAAGTTGTGAATGCTCCAACACTGGGAGTTTTAAAGAAGATGTTGGATAACCATTTATCTGAAGGTGGTGTAGGGTTTCCTGCCTAAGCAGGGGGTTGGACTACAAGACCTCCAAGGTCCCTTCCAACTCATAACATAACAACAGAGTTGGAAGGGACCTTGGAGGCCTTCTAGTCCAACCCCACTCTGTTATTATATATTTTATATAAGTTTGAATCCGAGTAAGGGTTTTGCTATAAAACTTTTCAATACTGTCCAACTAATTTAGGACTTCTTTTATTTCAACATCAAAAACAAAACAAAATCCTCTTTCCTCCATTTTAATGCTTGTTTTCTTTTTCTCCACACATTGCAGTCAGTCCCTAGAGTGATTTAGTTATGAAAACTTAATAGCAGAAGTACCATTTATTGTAACATACACTTCCCAACACAGCGAAAAAGAATTCTGGCCAAATCCAGCTAGGTTTAAATAAATCAGTGCATCAAATCATATTATAAAACTTATACACAAGCAAAACAGCTTTTGCTTTGCTTCCATATGTGCTAAAAAATGCTTTTTTAAAATACTGGCTGATTTCAGTATTGTATATAGTTAAGGTTCCATACTCTGTGCAGGCTTTCACCATAAAAAGACAATATGATAGAAAACAGAGGCAGTGTTGTGACTCGTCCTCCCTCCTCTCCTCAGCTGGGCCTCTCCTGTCTCCAACTGGGCCTTTTATCAGACTCCGAGTCTGATAATGAAGATGAATGGCCTGTCATGCCTCCAGCCCCCGGTCCTGGCCCCATGCCCGGAGAGGATTCCAGGAGTGGAAGGACAAGCCCCATAAACCTCACTCATACAGCGTGTGTTCCTTTGGCTCAGCCTTCAGAGCAGGAAGTCAGACAGGTGCTGGAATTACTCGGCCCTACTCCCTCTGACCCCTCCCTTTCCCAGAAGCTGCCAGCAGATCCAGCTGAAGACAATTCAGAGTAGGTGGACCCTCGCTTCTGGAGATCTGAGAGGCGACACCAGCAGAAGGAGGGGTGGGGCAGGCCTGGATAAATGCTGAGTCATGGAGCCACACCCCACAGCCTATATAAAGGACCTGCTTTTGGCATTCCAACCTTGAGTCAAGCAAAGTCTTATCTAGTTTGCTGATATCGGACTCTATCGCTGAAGTCACAACTTGGACTCCTGCCTGCCCTGATAAACCTCGAAGGAACTTGGCAAGCTGCAGAGGCTTCGTTGCCAAGTTTGTTACGGACTTCCTTGACTCGTTCGTTGGAGTGGGAGTGGGACAGGACAGGCAGATCAGTTCTGCACAGATATATGTACGACCTTAGTAGGAATTTTAGGAGATTCTTTCTTCCAAGTAAGGAATTCAAGAAAGGACAGTCTGTGGAGATTCTCAGTCATCCAGATCATGTTTGTCCCAAAGGTGCTTTTTTCAAGAGGCAACTGGACTTTCTGGTTTTTCTTTAAAGATGTTTCACTTCTCATCCAAGAAGCTTCTTCAGCTCTGACGGGATACATCGTTCCATTCCCCCTCACACCATCCAGTCAGAGCTGAAGAAGCTTCTTGGATGAGAAGTGAAATGTCTTCAAAGAAAAAACAGAAAGTCCAGTTACCTCTTGAAAAAAATTGTTTTTGGGACAGTGTTTTCTTTAGCTCTTTACACATAGGGGCAACCTCACACCTTGATAAATGTCATTATGAGTAGGTGAAGGATTTGGGAGAGGCATTTAAACTTTTTTCTAGATTGGTGTGTTTGTGTTTCACGACTAAGCATATACCTTTTGGATGCTTTTAGATTTGGCTTTTTAACTGCTACAAAACCACATTTCCTACTTTTAGATAAATGGAATAGGACAGTGATGGCTAACCTTTTTGCCATCGCGTGTCAGGAAGGGGGGGATCATGCGTGTGTGTGCCCACACCCATAATTCTATGCACCCCACCCCCGTGCCTGTACACGCGACTCTTCCCCCCTGCCCCGACATGCGATGGCCCTGTAGGCCTGCTTTTCTCTCTTACCTATCTCCAGAGCCTCTCTATGAGTCTGGGAGAGTAGAAAATGGCCTTCCCCATTTCCCTGGAGGCCCTCCGGAGGACAGAAACGGCCCGTTTACTAACTTCCGGTTGGACAGAAGGTGACTTTTTTTTTTGCTGTCCCCAGCCTCCAGAGACTTCTAGAGAGGCTCTGGGGGCTGGGGACAGCAAAAAACGTCCCTTCCTGTCCAACTGGAAATTGGTAAATGGGACATTTGTGGCCTCCAGAGGGCCTGGGGAGGGGTGGGAAAGGCAGTTTTTCACCCACCCCAGACTCCTAGAGAGGCTCTGGAGCCAGGTAAAAACAGGCCTTCCCCACCACCACCCAGGCCCTCTGGAGGCAGGAAACAGCCTGTTTCCCTACTTCTGGTGGGCCCAGAAGGCCCGAAAATCAACTGGCCAGTGTGCGCATGTGCACCGGAGCTGAGCTCATGTGCCCACTGATATGGCTACGTGCCACCTGTGGCACACATGCCATAGGTTCACCATCACGGGAATAGGACATAACTTTTAGAGAGACCTATTTAAAAATGGTTAGAAACTTCTAAGGCTAAAAAACAGCATTCAGAGGTAGTGTTGTGACCCAGGTTCCCGGACTCGGACTCCTGGAGGAGGAGGATTCAGAGAGTGAGGAGGAGGAGCTGGCAAGGACTGCTTCCCCTGGGCCCTCTCCCTCCCTGGCACCGACCTAGGAGGAGGAGGAGGGGCTGGCAAGGCCTGATTCCCCTGGGCCTTCTTCTGATTTGGCAACGCCCCAAGAACAATCTTGGCTTGATGCGAGCCTGTGCAGACGTGACTGGTGCGCGCAGCAGAGGAGGCATTGGGACAGGGTCAGAGAATGATGAGTCACAGAATGACACCCACAGGGGCTATAAAGCAGGAGGCGGAGTTTCCTGGCTTTTTGTCTTGGACAAAGCAATGAATTTGCACGGGCAAACTGTTTCATAGATAGAAGAATCTGTGAGTGAATCATGCTTTATCTATAATTTTCTGGTTATCTCCAGGGATTTTGGCAGGTGTGTGTGGAGACGTGTCCAGAACATCTCTGTGCCAGAAGGAATCCAGCCAATTGTAAATAAACTGGGAGAAGGCCTTTGACTGACTTTTTGTAGGGAATGGTGGGAGTAGGAAACAGAACAGGTATCGTAATTGCCTGCAAAGAATATCACCATTAAAATACGGTCATATGTGTGAGTTGCATTTTCTTTGAAGACCTTTCTCTTCTCATCCAAGAATTCTTCTTACCTGAAGGAGCTTCTTGGATGAGAAGCGAAACATTGTCTAAGAAAAACCAGAAACTCCAGTTGCCTCTTGAAAAAGCATCTTTGGGTTCATACATAGATGCGTATAGTGCGTATAGTCAAGGCTATGATTTTCCCAGTTGCAATGTATGGTTGTGAAACCATACATACATAAGGAAGGCTAAGCACCAAAGAATTGAGGCCTTTGAACTATGGTGCTGGAGAAGACTCCTGCAAGTCCCTTGGACTAAAAGGCGATCAAACTGATCAGTCCTAGAGGAGATCAACCCTGACTGCTCTTTAGAAGGCCAGATCCTGAAGATGAAACTCAAATACTTTGGCCACCTAATGAGAAGGAAGGACTCCCTGGAGAAGAGCTTAATGCTGGGAAGGATTGAGGGCAAAAGAAGAAAGGGACAGCAGAGAATGAGGTGGCTGGATGGAATCACTGAAGCAGTAAGACTGAGCTTAAATGGTCTCCTGGGGATGGTAGAGAATAGGAAGGCCTGGAGGAAAGTTGTCCATGGGGTCACGATGGGTCGGACATGACTTTGCAACTAACAACAACACAGGTCTGTGCAGAACTGATCTGCCGCTGTTTTCTATCCTAATGTCTTTTTATGTCCCGTCTCTGTGATTTCCCCATCCAAACAACAACCAGGCTTAACCTGAACTAGTTTCTGATCCTACAGAGGGAGGGTCATATGACCATCGAGTGAACCAAGCCAACAAATTAATATTAAAAGCATGAGACTAATATTTCACTGAAAGGTCTATCAGCGCTAAGTGCAGGGCAGGGAGAAATAAACTGTCTTTAACCTAATACATTCCATTTGTTCCTTTGCTAGTTAAAGTTCACATCCCTGACCACTGCAATTAGGGCCCAATATTTCTGATACATACAAAACACGCAGAGACTTATGAACAATTTTCCCAGGCTATTTATGTATAAAAATGCCTATAACCACCCATCTCAACCTCAGGACTCACAGGGCAAATAAAACAGTAATTACCCTACTTCAAACACTCAATTAAGGGCACAAGTAAGTTTCAGACAGTGGTGAAATCCAAATTTTTTTACTACCGGTTCTGTGGGCGTGGTGTGGCTTGGTGGGCGTGGCTTGATGGGTGTGGCAGGGGAAGGATACTGCAAAATCCCCATTCCCTCCCCACTCCTGGGGAAGGATACTACAAAATCTCTATTACCACGCCACTCTGGAGCCAGCCAGAGGTGGTATTTGCCAGTTCTCTGAACTACTCAAAATTTCCGCTACTGGTTCTCCAAACTGCTCAAAATTTATGCTACCAGTTCTCTAGAACCTGTCAGAACCTGCTGGATTTCACCCCTGGATTGAGACGCCAATTCTGCGCTTCAGCGACAGTTATTATAGGAACAATGTGGATTTAAAAAAAGAGAGTGAAGGGAAGAAAACTTACCTTCCAAGTCTGGGTGCTCTTTTGACAATAAAGGGTGGGGTTTTATGGATGGAAATTAAGGTTTATCACTAGTAACCCTAGTGTTCTTCGTCAACTTTCCGACCTTCGAACCTTTCACCGCGAGCTTAAGATACATCTATTTATTTGCGCAGGACTGGTCTAGAATTTTAAATTTTAATTTGGTTTTAATGGGGTTTTATTATTTTTATTGCAATTTTTAATATTCGGCCTTATTTAATAAGTTTTTTAAATTGGTGTTTTATTCTGTATTCATATGTATGTTTTTATTAGGCTGTAAACCGCCCTGAGTCCCCTGGGAGATAGGGCGGTATACAAATGTGATTAAATAAATAAATTAAAATAAATAAATAAAATAAAACGAATGTCTTATTTTACTAAGTGTACAATCTGCCTTTTTACTAATCAAAAAAATTTTTTTTTATTTTCAATCATATAAAATACAAAGAAGGGAAGAAAAAGATAAGAAATTAAGGGAAGGGAAGGAAGCGGGGGGGAAAAGGTGTGACATACAAGGGGAAAGAGAAAAAGAAAAAGAAAGAAAAGTGGGCATTGATTTCCAACTCTTCTTAGCACAAGACAAGATAAGCACACTCCAACCTCAACTTTTTGTTTTTACACATTAATATATAACTAGCCATTCCTGTGACATCAAATCTTTCTAATCAACAAAACCAAAGTCAAAGTTTCATTGTTGGTTTTTTTCTTCACAAGCACAAATTCCAGAAGTGATATCCAAATGAAAATATGTTGTCTTCTTTGAATAAAATAATCAATTTAACCATTCCTGCTTTATCTTCCTTTCTATGGAAAAAAAATGTGTATTTCTATTTATACCTAATAATCTTTGTGAACGGTCACCATTTTTATTTACAAAATTCATTGTATTCTTTCAAATACTTTGACCTTACTGAAAAAAAAGTAACCCTTTTTTTATCCTTCAAAGCACTAAACTTTAAAAAAAACCCACTTTTTTTAAAATCAACATTTTCTAGTCCATCTTTGTCTTCGACTTCTTAACATGCAAGCTTTAAACTTCAATATTACGTTTTGATCCCTCTTTCCAAACTGCCCTTACAGAATAATATACAACCTGCCCTTCTCTTTACAGAGTTCTGTTACATCGCACTATCATTTTCTCTATGGAGGAAGTAATGCACCAAGACAAATTCCTGGTGTGTCCAATCACACTTGGCCAATAAAAAATTCTATTCTATTCTATTCTTAATCTTTCAGTCCAGTATTGTTCACCTATCTGCTAAGAATAAGCTCTCCGTTAAAAAGGCAGGCGACATAGTTTTTTTTTTAAATCAACCAATGGTGACCTTGCATTTTATATTTCTTAAGGATCATTGTAACTTGAAATGCTATTTTAGTTACTAGTTCCTATAGAGACTGCATGAAATGGGGTCAATAAAATGTTATTTAGCCGTGCTAAATTTAAAAAGAAAAAACAGAAAAGTGGGGGAGGGGAAATGAATACTGATATAGAGTATATTTTTAGTCAGTCACTACGAATTGGGTTTTTTTTCCCCCTATATCAAAAGCAAAGGAAAAGCAATTATAGTAGAAATGGTCTCTCCCTTTACGGATTGTTCTCCTGGAGACAAAAACAACAACAAAAAGAATAAGGATCCAATGGGCTGGGGAAATTCAATATGACAAAAAGTAGAAAACAATAGCCCTTCATTTTCTATTTTTCAACATCTGTGCTCGAAAGGGTTCTTGTTAATTATGACATGCTGATAATTTAGAAAACTGTTGTGACCCGCCAGCTCTGCTGGTGGCAGGCTCAGACAGTGAGGAGATTGGGGAGAAACATGGGCCAGTCCTGGAGTCTGGGGAAAAGCTCTGATAAGTGCTCTGTGTCAGAGGCAGAGATGGGGCCAGGGCCGTCTGACAGTTGTCAGCTGCCTTCGGAGTCAGATATCAGTGGGGCAGAAAAACATCTGGAGCCTGTTCCTGATGTGCGCATGCACAGAGCTGCCAGGAGAAGGGAACAGCTAAGAAACAAGGGTCAACTCAGGAGTAAAGCCACAGGTGGATGGTGAATGGCCCCTCCCATAGGGAATAAAGAGGAGCAAAAGGAGAGGGGAAAGGTTTAGGATAATAGCATAAAAGAGGGTCGATTTTATTGAAGGTTGTATCAGGGTGGTGTTTGACTGGGGGGTGGGGGCATGGTCTGGGCTATTCCCAGGCCATTCCAGCAGTGGAACATGGTTTTTCTTTAAAGATGTTTCACTTCTCATCCAAGAAGCTTCTTCAGCTCTGACGGGATACATCGTTCCATTCCCCCTCACACCATCCAGTCAGAGCTGAAGAAGCTTCTTGGATGAGAAGTGAAATGTCTTCAAAGAAAAAACAGAAAGTCCAGTTACCTCTTGAAAAAAATTGTTTTTGGGACAGTGTTTTCTTTAGCTCTTTACACATAGGGGCAACCTCACACCTTGATAAATGTCATTATGAGTAGGTGAAGGATTTGGGAGAGGCATTTAAACTTTTTTCTAGATTGGTGTGTTTGTGTTTCACGACTAAGCATATACCTTTTGGATGCTTTTAGATTTGGCTTTTTAACTGCTACAAAACCACATTTCCTACTTTTAGATAAATGGAATAGGACAGTGATGGCTAACCTTTTTGCCATCGCGTGTCAGGAAGGGGGGGATCATGCGTGTGTGTGCCCACACCCATAATTCTATGCACCCCACCCCCGTGCCTGTACACGCGACTCTTCCCCCCTGCCCCGACATGCGATGGCCCTGTAGGCCTGCTTTTCTCTCTTACCTATCTCCAGAGCCTCTCTATGAGTCTGGGAGAGTAGAAAATGGCCTTCCCATTTCCTGGAGGCCCTCCGAGGACAGAAACGCCCGTTTACTAACTTCCGGTTGGACAGAAGGTGACTTTTTTTTTTGCTGTCCCCAGCCTCCAGAGACTTCTAGAGAGGCTCTGGGGGCTGGGGACAGCAAAAAACGTCCCTTCCTGTCCAACTGGAAATTGGTAAATGGGACATTTGTGCCTCCAGAGGGCCTGGGGAGGGGTGGGAAAGGCAGTTTTTCACCCACCCCAGACTCCTAGAGAGGCTCTGGAGCCAGGTAAAAACAGGCCTTCCCCACCACCACCCAGGCCCTCTGGAGGCAGGAAACAGCCTGTTTCCCTACTTCTGGTGGGCCCAGAAGGCCCGAAAATCAACTGGCCAGTGTGCGCATGTGCACCGGAGCTGAGCTCATGTGCCCACTGATATGGCTACACGTGCCACCTGTGGCACACGTGCCATAGGTTCACCATCACGGGAATAGGACATAACTTTTAGAGAGACCTATTTAAAAATGGTTAGAAACTTCTAAGGCTAAAAAACAGCATTCAGAGGTAGTGTTGTGACCCAGGTTCCCGGACTCGGACTCCTGGAGGAGGAGGATTCAGAGAGTGAGGAGGAGGAGCTGGCAAGGACTGCTTCCCCTGGGCCCTCTCCCTCCCTGGCACCGACCTAGGAGGAGGAGGAGGGGCTGGCAAGGCCTGATTCCCCTGGGCCTTCTTCTGATTTGGCAACGCCCCAAGAACAATCTTGGCTTGATGCGAGCCTGTGCAGACGTGACTGGTGCGCGCAGCAGAGGAGGCATTGGGACAGGGTCAGAGAATGATGAGTCACAGAATGACACCCACAGGGGCTATAAAGCAGGAGGCGGAGTTTCCTGGCTTTTTGTCTTGGACAAAGCAATGAATTTGCACGGGCAAACTGTTTCATAGATAGAAGAATCTGTGAGTGAATCATGCTTTATCTATAATTTTCTGGTTATCTCCAGGGATTTTGGCAGGTGTGTGTGGAGACGTGTCCAGAACATCTCTGTGCCAGAAGGAATCCAGCCAATTGTAAATAAACTGGGAGAAGGCCTTTGACTGACTTTTTGTAGGGAATGGTGGGAGTAGGAAACAGAACAGGTATCGTAATTGCCTGCAAAGAATATCACCATTAAAATACGGTCATATGTGTGAGTTGCATTTTCTTTGAAGACCTTTCTCTTCTCATCCAAGAATTCTTCTTACCTGAAGGAGCTTCTTGGATGAGAAGCGAAACATTGTCTAAGAAAAACCAGAAACTCCAGTTGCCTCTTGAAAAAGCATCTTTGGGTTCATACATAGATGCGTATAGTGCGTATAGTCAAGGCTATGATTTTCCCAGTTGCAATGTATGGTTGTGAAACCATACATACATAAGGAAGGCTAAGCACCAAAGAATTGAGGCCTTTGAACTATGGTGCTGGAGAAGACTCCTGCAAGTCCCTTGGACTAAAAGGCGATCAAACTGATCAGTCCTAGAGGAGATCAACCCTGACTGCTCTTTAGAAGGCCAGATCCTGAAGATGAAACTCAAATACTTTGGCCACCTAATGAGAAGGAAGGACTCCCTGGAGAAGAGCTTAATGCTGGGAAGGATTGAGGGCAAAAGAAGAAAGGGACAGCAGAGAATGAGGTGGCTGGATGGAATCACTGAAGCAGTAAGACTGAGCTTAAATGGTCTCCTGGGGATGGTAGAGAATAGGAAGGCCTGGAGGAAAGTTGTCCATGGGGTCACGATGGGTCGGACATGACTTTGCAACTAACAACAACACAGGTCTGTGCAGAACTGATCTGCCGCTGTTTTCTATCCTAATGTCTTTTTATGTCCCGTCTCTGTGATTTCCCCATCCAAACAACAACCAGGCTTAACCTGAACTAGTTTCTGATCCTACAGAGGGAGGGTCATATGACCATCGAGTGAACCAAGCCAACAAATTAATATTAAAAGCATGAGACTAATATTTCACTGAAAGGTCTATCAGCGCTAAGTGCAGGGCAGGGAGAAATAAACTGTCTTTAACCTAATACATTCCATTTGTTCCTTTGCTAGTTAAAGTTCACATCCCTGACCACTGCAATTAGGGCCCAATATTTCTGATACATACAAAACACGCAGAGACTTATGAACAATTTTCCCAGGCTATTTATGTATAAAAATGCCTATAACCACCCATCTCAACCTCAGGACTCACAGGGCAAATAAAACAGTAATTACCCTACTTCAAACACTCAATTAAGGGCACAAGTAAGTTTCAGACAGTGGTGAAATCCAAATTTTTTTACTACCGGTTCTGTGGGCGTGGTGTGGCTTGGTGGGCGTGGCTTGATGGGTGTGGCAGGGGAAGGATACTGCAAAATCCCCATTCCCTCCCCACTCCTGGGGAAGGATACTACAAAATCTCTATTACCACGCCACTCTGGAGCCAGCCAGAGGTGGTATTTGCCAGTTCTCTGAACTACTCAAAATTTCCGCTACTGGTTCTCCAAACTGCTCAAAATTTATGCTACCAGTTCTCTAGAACCTGTCAGAACCTGCTGGATTTCACCCCTGGATTGAGACGCCAATTCTGCGCTTCAGCGACAGTTATTATAGGAACAATGTGGATTTAAAAAAAGAGAGTGAAGGGAAGAAAACTTACCTTCCAAGTCTGGGTGCTCTTTTGACAATAAACGGTGGGGTTTTATGGATGGAAATTAAGGTTTATCACTAGTAACCCTAGTGTTCTTCGTCAACTTTCCGACCTTCGAACCTTTCACCGCGAGCTTAAGATACATCTATTTATTTGCGCAGGACTGGTCTAGAATTTTAAATTTTAATTTGGTTTTAATGGGGTTTTATTATTTTTATTGCAATTTTTAATATTCGGCCTTATTTAATAAGTTTTTTAAATTGGTGTTTTATTCTGTATTCATATGTATGTTTTTATTAGGCTGTAAACCGCCCTGAGTCCCCTGGGAGATAGGGCGGTATACAAATGTGATTAAATAAATAAAATAAAATAAAATAAAATAAAATAAAATAAAACGAATCTCTTATTTTACTAATTGTACAATCTGCCTTTTTACTAATCAAAAAAATTTTTTTTTATTTTCAATCATATAAAATACAAAGAAGGGAAGAAAAAGATAAGAAATTAAGGGAAGGGAAGGAAGCGGGGGGGAAAAGGTGTGACATACAAGGGGAAAGAGAAAAAGAAAAAGAAAGAAAAGTGGGCATTGATTTCCAACTCTTCTTAGCACAAGACAAGATAAGCACACTCCAACCTCAACTTTTTGTTTTACACATTAATATATAACTAGCCATTCCTGTGACATCAAATCTTTCTAATCAACAAAACCAAAGTCAAAGTTTCATTGTTGGTTTTTCTTCAAGCACAAATTCCAGAAGTGATATCCAAATGAAAATATGTTGTCTTCTTTGAATAAAATAATCAATTTAACCATTCCTGCTTTATCTTCCTTTCTATGGAAAAAATGTATTTCTATTTATACCTAATAATCTTTGTGAACGGTCACCATTTTTATTTACAAAATTCATTGTATTCTTTCAAATACTTTGACCTTACTGAAAAAAAAGTAACCCTTTTTTTATCCTTCAAAGCACTAAACTTTAAAAAAAACCCACTTTTTTTAAAATCAACATTTTCTAGTCCATCTTTGTCTTCGACTTCTTAACATGCAAGCTTTAAACTTCAATATTACGTTTTGATCCCTCTTTCCAAACTGCCCTTACAGAATAATATACAACCTGCCCTTCTCTTTACAGAGTTCTGTTACATCGCACTATCATTTTCTCTATGGAGGAAGTAATGCACCAAGACAAATTCCTGGTGTGTCCAATCACACTTGGCCAATAAAAAATTCTATTCTATTCTATTCTTAATCTTTCAGTCCAGTATTGTTCACCTATCTGCTAAGAATAAGCTCTCCGTTAAAAAGGCAGGCGACATAGTTTTTTTTTTTTAAATCAACCAATGGTGACCTTGCATTTTATATTTCTTAAGGATCATTGTAACTTGAAATGCTATTTTAGTTACTAGTTCCTATAGAGACTGCATGAAATGGGGTCAATAAAATGTTATTTAGCCGTGCTAAATTTAAAAAGAAAAAACAGAAAAGTGGGGGAGGGGAAATGAATACTGATATAGAGTATATTTTTAGTCAGTCACTACGAATTGGGTTTTTTTTCCCCCTATATCAAAAGCAAAGGAAAAGCAATTATAGTGGAAATGGTCTCTCCCTTTACGGATTGTTCTCCTGGAGACAAAAACAACAACAAAAAGAATAAGGATCCAATGGGCTGGGGAAATTCAATATGACAAAAAGTAGAAAACAATAGCCCTTCATTTTCTATTTTTCAACATCTGTGCTCGAAAGGGTTCTTGTTAATTATGACATGCTGATAATTTAGAAAACTGTTGTGACCCGCCAGCTCTGCTGGTGGCAGGCTCAGACAGTGAGGAGATTGGGGAGAAACATGGGCCAGTCCTGGAGTCTGGGGAAAAGCTCTGATAAGTGCTCTGTGTCAGAGGCAGAGATGGGGCCAGGGCCGTCTGACAGTTGTCAGCTGCCTTCGGAGTCAGATATCAGTGGGGCAGAAAAACATCTGGAGCCTGTTCCTGATGTGCGCATGCACAGAGCTGCCAGGAGAAGGGAACAGCTAAGAAACAAGGGTCAACTCAGGAGTAAAGCCACAGGTGGATGGTGAATGGCCCCTCCCATAGGGAATAAAGAGGAGCAAAAGGAGAGGGGAAAGGTTTAGGATAATAGCATAAAAGAGGGTCGATTTTATTGAAGGTTGTATCAGGGTGGTGTTTGACTGGGGGGTGGGGGCATGGTCTGGGCTATTCCCAGGCCATTCCAGCAGTGGAACATGATTATCTTGAAATTCCTCCCAAAAAAGTGGTGTTATTAGCCATCAAACCTCAGAAATACACTTTTCCCAAAAGGTTTCCACAATTTTGGCCACTACTGTAAATATCTGATAAGCTGGTAAATCATCACTTCTGTTGACTGATGAGAGGCCCATTTCACAGGCTTCAATCATTTGTACCTACATGGCGAACAATCTTAGTAACTGCAAAATGGAATGTATGTCCTTGTTCCTTGCAAACGTGAGGCTACCACTGGCTTATCAGGTACTTAGGAACTGAAGGCTTGGCAGCACAAAGAAACAGCAGCCAATCACCGGTCATCAACACATCAATCAACCAATTGGAAGGTGTTATGTAAATATGACTCATAGAATAGCCCAAAGTACAGTACAGATATATAGATATATTCCAGTAAAGAGGACAAGTTCCAGCAAGAGTCTGAAAGCTCAGAAGAATAAATGTCTGGTCTCAGTGACCAACCCAGATTGGATTTTGCAACGTTGTCTTGGGATACATATATTTGCCTTCATTTATGAATGTTTCTGCATTGCCGCTTGAGAATTGTGATGCAGTAAGAAGAAAAGAAAGGCTATCAACTGATGCAAAGGGAAGGAGAGCAAATAGTCTTCACCTAAAGCATAATAACAACACTGGTGTCCCTCTCAGAATTGCTATCCAGTCTACTTTTGCAATACATTCCAAAATGTAGAAGAGTTGTTTAATTCTGCCATGCAGATGAAATCTACTACCATGTTTTCCCAAAAATAAGACCCTGTCTTACTTTTTTTTTTTTTTGAACCCTGAAATAAACACTTGGGCTTATTGCCAGGCGCTCAAGAGCCTGATTGGGCTTATTATCAGAGGATGTCTTATTTTGGGGAAAACAGGATAGATAGATAGATAGATAGATAGATAGATAGATAGATAGATAGATAGATAGATAGATAGATAGATAGATGATGGATGTATGGACAGACAGACAGTTCTATTCTATTCTATTCTATTCTATTCTATTCTATTCTATTCTATTCTATTCTATTCTATTCTATTCTATTCTATTCCATTCTAATATGTCACCAGATAAAATTAAAGAAAGGCATTCTCTATCATCATGAGTCAAAAGCTAAATCAATTCATTCTCTGAAACTACGGGTCTCACCTTTCAAATGAATGGCAACCCACCATAACCCTCACAGTCTTTCAAATTCAGCAGCGTCTATTTGCAAGAGAAATATCATGTTACTGAAGAAGAATTTCCAGGTGCCACTGAATAGAAATGGCTCTGAGGGAATTTTTTTTAAAAAAATCAAGATGACCTCCTCAACTATGCAATCAAAAATTTGACCCTTCTTATTCGTCTCCTGATTGTGGATGTCATTTTAATTTTTTTTAATCCCTCCTTCAGATATCCCAGAAGCAGTGGTAAAATTCAAATATTTTTACTACTGGTTCTGTGGGTGTGGCTTGGTGGGCGTGACAGGGGAAAGATACTGCAAAATCCCCATTCCTTCTCCACTCCTGGAGGAAGGATATTGCAAAATCTCCATTCCCACCCCAAGGGAAGGATACTGCAAAATCCCCATTCTCTACACACATACACCTGGAGGAAGGATTTGCTGGTTCTCCAAACTACTCAAAATTTCCACTACCGGTTCTCCAGAACCTGTCAGAACCTGCTGAATTTTACCCCTACCCAGAAGACTGTCCAAATGTAAGGAATGTTCATAAGGAGGTTCTGAGATAAGATAGCCAATCACAAATGAATAGATGACAGGTCTATAGAAAAGTGGGCCTTTGGTGGCTCAGGCTGGTAAGACAGTCTGTTATTAACAGCAGCTGCTTGCAATTACTGCAAGTTCAAGTCCCACCAGGTCCAAACTTGTCTCATCCTTTATAAGGTAGGTAAAATGAAGACCCAGATTGTTGGGGGCAATAAGTTGACTTTGTATATAATATACAAATGGATGAAGACTATTGCTTGACATAGTGTAAGCTGCCCTGAGTCTTCGGAGAAGGGCAGGATATAAATGCAAAAAAAAAAAGTGAATAATTAAGGAAAATTTAGTGTCAACTTGCAAAGATGGGAGTTGTGATAACTGAAACATCATGACTGAATTTTTGTCTGTTAGTCATGGTCCCAATTTTTCTTGTCTGAAGAGTTAATTTTCACTCCATTTACATTGTAGGCGCCATCCTTTGACGGAACCATACCAAGCTAATATAGATACAGAAGCAAACAAGTTATCTATTTAAATAACAAACACAATTTTCTAGAGTTAAGATAATTTGCCTTGTAGAAGGTGTGTGTTGTTGTTTTTTCCAGAGAAAATATATTAACAGTGTAAGTCAAAAGTCAAAAGTCGTGAGCTCAAAACATATTTATTCATTAAAGCGGGACTGGCATAATTAGTGATGTATTTTAATTGGGTTTTTAATATTTTTTAACTTTTTAATTTAAATTTTAATAATCGGCCTTTAAAATTTGCTCTTTTTAATTGTTGTTTTAAACTGTATATATCTTTGTTTTTACTTTGGCTGTACACCGCCCTGAGTCCTTCGGGAGAAGGGCGGTATAAAAATTTAATAAAATAAATAAATAAATAAATAAATGATGGAATTCTGACGTAACTGGCAGAGTGAATTTGCTATGGATGAAGGCACAAAGGTCTGACTGAGCCTTGAATCAAATGGATAATTTCTCTAAGGCTCAAAGGTATCTCGTAGGATCTCAGCTTTGACTGAAGGACATATAGGGCGGTGTATGTGTCTAGATCTGTGTGACAATTCAATTCAGAGACCTGATTCAAAAGGATTTGAAGGATCAGTCTGAATTGACTGATTCATCATATGGAGCGATCAGGTAATGCATCCCATCAAACTGACTCAGTACTATGAGTTTATTGCTTTGGGGCCTCCCTAGCAACTGTGATTTGAGTGACTGACTCATTTTCGTCCTGAATCAATGATCTAAACTAGATCTGTGTTGATTTTTTTTCTTTCTTTTACCCACCAAATAGCTGAGTTTATTACTAAACATGACAGGATCAAATTTTAAAGACACAAGCACTTGTGTAAAACCTGTTTAAAACATTTAGAAAAGTAAATAGCAGTTGTAGTAATAGGAGCAGCAATAATGACGGTAATGATATTAACAATATGCTCTTTGATTTTGCCACTTGAGAAATCAATGCCGCCAACTGCCTTCTGCTTAGTGGAGCCACAATTATACAACGATGCCCAAATAAGGGATGGCGGAGTGGGAGACTTTTTTTAATCAGAAGAAGACATAGCAAACTTTTGCTTGCCTTCTTTTCACTTGCCACAATTCAAGGCATGATTTCTTTACTAAGAAGTCAACCAGACTTTGAACATTTTCAAGGTTGAGGCAGGGCTTGGGAAATACATATAAAAAAAACGATAAGTAATGACCTAAAGGTGGCAACTGGATTGTTTTACTTTATTTATTTATTTATTTATTTATTTATTTATTTATTTATTTATTTATTTATTTATTTATTTTGTCACACAGTGTATATGAGCGTAAGCATGAAATAACTATACAATATATAAGCATATATATCAGTATGAGTATGTAATAACTAAATTAATTGGATATAACGAAAGGAAACAATAGGACAGGAATGGTAGGCACTCTTGTGCTCTTATGCACGCCCCTTACAGTCCTCTTAGGAATGGGGTGAGGTCAATAGTAGATAGTTTTTGGTTGAAGATTTGGGGATTTTGGGAAAAGACCACAGAGTCAGGTAGTGTATTCCAAGCATTAACAACTCTGTTACTGAAGTCATATTTTCTGCAATCAAGATTGGAGCCGTTAACATTAAATTTAAATCTATTGTGTGCTCGTGTATTGTTGCAATTGAGGCTGAAGTAGTCTTTGACAGGAAGGACATTCTAATAGATGATTCTATGAGTTAAACTCAAGTCATGTCGAAGGCGGCGTAGTTCTAAATTTTCTAAACCCAGGATTTCAAGTCTGGTGGCATAAGGTATTTTGTTGTATTCAGGGTATTTTGTTGTATTTTCTTTGAAGACCAAGTGAAATTTACCCATTTTACCAAGATCGGTCCGTTTGACTTCTCTTCCTTCCAGAGCGAGTAGCATCAAATCTTTCCTGCTCATGCAGATAAATAATCTTGACTAATCTTAAAAAAAAATATTCTGAGACAATTTCCATCTTCCCTGGTTGTGGATTAGGAACATTGTAACATAAGCACATGTATAGCCAGTGATGGGATTCAGCCAGTTCGCACCACTTCGGGAGAACCGGTTGTTAACTTTCTGAGCAGTTTGGCAAACTGGTTGTTGGAAGAAATCATTAGGGTAGAGAACCGGTTGTTAAATTACTTGAATCCCATCACTGTGTATAACCCTTCTGCAGGAAAGGTGGGTCTAGATAAGGAATGTCCAACCTTGGCAACTTTAAGACTTGTAAACTTCAACTCTCATTATTGCCCAGCTAGCTTGAGTTGAAGTCCACAATTTCTTAAGTCTATCAAGATTCTCAGTCATCCAGATCATGGTTGTCCCAAAGGTGCTTTTTCAAGAGGCAACTGAACTTTCTGCTTTTTCTTTGAAGAGGTTTTGCTTCTCATCCAAGAAGCTTCTTCAGCTCTGACTGGATAATGGGGAAATGGAAAGATTTATATTCCTGGTCATTTGCATTTTTTTAGAGAGTCATTGAGGCCACTTGGAGGTTTATCTGTGTCCTCAGGGTCACCTAAGTGTTGCAAATCGGTTTGGAGTCTTCTTGGAACTGCTAAATCCTTCCATTCCTCACCATTCGGTCGGAGCTGAAGAAGCTTCTGGATGAGAAGAGAAACGTCTTCAAAGAAAAAACCTTGGAGTTTTCATGTCAAATGATCTAAGTGCCAAAGCCCACTGCAACTACATAGCAAAAAAAGCTCTAAGAGTTGTAAACCTAATCTTGCGTAGCTTCTTTTCCAAAAACACCACACTACTAACCAGAGCATATAAAACATTTGCTAGACCAATTCTAGAATACAGCTCACCTGTTTGGAACCCTCACCACATCTCTGACATCAATACAATTGAACGTGTCCAGAAATATTTTACAAGAAGAGTTCTCCATTCCTCTGAAAACAACAAAATACCTTATCCCACCAGACTTGAAATCCTAGGCTTAGAAAACTTGGAACTCCGTCGCCTTCGACAAGACCTAAGTTTAACTCATAGAATCATCTATTGTAATGTCCTTCCTGTTAAAGACTACTTCAGCTTTAATTGCAATAATACTAGAGCAACTAATAGATTTAAACTTAATGTAAACCGCTTTAATCTAGATTGCAGAAAATATGACTTCTGTAACAGAATCATCAGTGCTTGGAATACTTTACCTGACTCTGTGGTCTCTTCTCATAATCCTAAAAGCTTTAACCAAAAACTTTCTACTATTGACCTCACCCCATTCCTAAGAGGACCATAAGGGGCGTGTATAAGTGCACAAACGTGCCTACCGTTCCTGTCCTATTGTTTTTCTTTTCTTCTTCCTATATATATATATATGCTTATACCTCCTAATATTTACTCACATATGTGTTTATATGCTATATAATCTTTTTGTATGAAATCTACATATATTGTTGTGACAAAATAAATAAATAAAAATAAAATAAAATAAATAAAAAACTCCAGAATATCCAGTTGCCTCCTGAAAAAGCACCTTTGGGACAACCATGACCTGGATGATTGAGATTCTCCATAGACCATGAGTAATGGCCTATTAGTGGACTTAAATAGAATAGAATAGAATTTTTATTGGCCAAGTGTGATTGGACACACAAGGAATTTGACTTGGTGCATATGCTCTCAGTGTACATAAAAGAAAAGATACGTTCATCAAAGTACAACATTTACAACACAATTGATGATCAATATATCAATATAAATCATAAGGATTGCCAGCAACAAGTTATAGTCATAAGTGGAAAGAGATTGGTGATGGGAACTATGAGAAGATTAATAGTAGTGCAGATTCAGTAAATAGTCTGACAGTGTTGAGGGAATTATTTGTTTAGCAGAGTGATGGCCTTCGGGAAAAAACTGTTCTTGTGTCTAGTTGTTCTGGTGTGCAGTGCTCTATAGCGTCATTTTGAGGGTAGGAGTTGAAACAGTTTATGTCCAGGATGCGAGGGATCTGCAAATATTTTCACGGCCCTCTTCTTGATTCGTGCAGTATACAGGTCCTCAATGGAAGGCAGCATTACAAAAACAGCATTTAAAATCTTGAGGAAAACAATGTTGCAATGGGAGAAAGAAGATTTGGGCAGAGCTATTTTCTACTGCAGCATCTTAATATTAAATTAGGGATCAAGAATGAAGTTGACTTGTTTGATCAGGATTAAAGTAAAAAAATAGTTCCTTAAAATTCTGGAAATCATTTATGAACTTTTTCTGACATTGTGGTCAATGATTTTTAGATTTACGAGAAGGGTTATGATAAGGGAGGAGATGAACTGTATAATACATCTTTAAAGTGTCAGGTTTGGTCGTGTTTGCTGTAAAGAAGATGATAATTCACTTCTTTAATTATTTCTTTTTCTTTCTTCTTTCTCTGTGCACTTTTTATCTAATTTCTCTGCTTTGTTTCTTCTTGTACTGCTTTTTCTCTGCTTTGTTTCATCTTGTACTGCTGCTAAAATCTTTAATAAAAAATACTTTGATTGTAGTGTTGCAGTCATCATCTTGACTTTTTAAAACCTTTTTTTAATCCTTTTTTTTATTATTGGGAGTAACTCTGAACATTTTAGCTAGCACACTGGAAGGAAGGAACATGTTTTGCTGTTATGTAACAGTTCTACTGTTAGATATTTGATTGTATCTGCCCTTAAAGCTGCAATAAACTGATATTTATTATGTTTTTAGGTAAAGGTAAAGATTCCTCTCGCACATACATGCTAGTCGTCCCCAACTCTAGGGGGCGGTGCCCATCTCTGTTTCAAAGCCGAAGAGCCAGCACTGTCTGAAGATGTCTCCATGGTCATGTGGCCGGCATGACTCAACGCCAAAGGTGCACGGAACACTGTTACCTTCCCACCAAAGCTGGTCCCTATTTTTTTCTACTTGCATTTTTTACATGCTTTCGAACTGCTAGTTTGGCAGAAGCTGGGACAAGTAACGGAAGCTCACCCCATTACACGGCAGACTAGGGATTCGAACTGCTGAACGGTTGACTTTTCAATTGACAAGCTCAGCATCTTAGCCCCTGAGCCACCAAATCTCTGTTATGTTTTTACTGTTAGTGTTTTTACTGTTCAGCTAAAACAATGTTGTTTTTACATGGATTCTTGTCCAAGCAGATCTTTGGGCAAAGGGCTGTTGAGGGAAAGAGGTGCCAAAGTTGACCAACTATGGAACGTTGCACTAGAAATGCTGTCTATTTTGTACATGCAATGATGTCACTGTCAGCTTTGGAAAGCCATATTAGGCCAGAAGCTTCCATGCTGCCACTTTCTCATGTGTGGGAAAGTAGGAAGGGGGGATTTAGTAGAGGGGTTGTCTTTAGACATCATAGCATTCTTCCTGTCGGTCAAGGTCAGGCCGATCCTACATCTGGGGAAGGGAGTGGTCAGAGTGATGTCTCGAGATAGGACAGATGGCGATTGGAGCATGTGATTGGCAGAGGAGTGAGGGGCTGGTTTTGGGGGTTTTGGTTTACTGACGGAAAACCCGGACCTCTCAGATTCAGATTTTCCCAGATGTACCAGTTTACCTATTGTAGTAACTAGAACTTTGAAAATGCTTCCTTCAGAGTTTTTACTTGGAGTTGGGGTTTTTTTCTGGAATGTTGCCATTAACCCAAATCCGCCCTCCACTTTTTGCCAATTTGGTTTCCCAGTTTTGCAAGAATAGCTGTGGGTTTGTTTGTTTTTTCTCCCAACATGGTGTAAGCAAAAAGAACCAGTGACAGTCACAGGTAGACAAAAAATAAATGCAATTTCTGTGGGGTTTAATGATAATGCAATCTGTTAGGTTTTAATGATCATGCTTTGCAACCCAAGAAATTAAAATTAAATTTTGCTTTTCATGGTATAAATGCATATTTAGATATCATTATCTTTGTGATGTTTACTTTGAGGGCAAGCAACCTCAAGAGACCCAAGAAAAAGAGTTAGAAATATAAAGCAAGAAATTCAAGGGATGAGATAGGAAAGAAAGGGAGAACATAGTTAACAGTATTTAACAATATTTTCCAAAAAAAAAAACAGGCCAAAAAAAAGCCTCGAAAATAGGCCCAAAAAACCCTCAAAAACAGGCCCAAAAATGTCTCAAAAATGGGCCCAAAAATCCTTGAAAATGGGCAGAAAAAAGGTTCGAAAAGGTTCGAAAAAAAGGGCCCAATAAAGGGAGGCCAAAATTTTTGTTGTTGTTTTCTCTTCTAAATTTAGGTGCATCTTATAGTCCGAAAAATACGGTGCATCCTGCCTTTATTATTTTTATTAATAACTTCAGGCAGCAAACATATCCAAGGCATATTCCTCCTCCTATTTTCCGCACAACAACAATGCACCTTTCTCCCCTTATTTTCCCTCTGAGGTGAGTTGGGCTGAGAGAGAGATGGACTGATCCAAAGACACTCAGCTGACTTTCATGGCTAAGATGGGACTTGAACTCACGATCTCTTGTTTTCCAGCCTGATGCCTTAACCACTAGGCAAAACTGGCTTTCATACTGAACTCACATCAAACTGGCCAAGGGGCATTGACTCTTAGTGTCCACATACAATGCATTCAAAAGTCCGAAAGGTGTTTTGTCAGGAGGCAACTGGACTTCCTTGTTATTTCTTTGAAGGTGTTTCACTTCTCATCCAAGAAGCTTCTTCAGCTCTGACTGGATGGTGGGAGCAGAAGTCCACTCAGAGCTGAAGAAGCTTCTTGGATGAGAAGCGAAACGTCTTCAAAAGAAAAACCAAGAAAGTCCAGTTGCCTCTTGAAAAAGTAACTTTGGGATAGTTAAAAGTAGTTTACACCAACTTTGTTCACTCTCCATATTTTCAAAGCCTTGTAAACCATCCTTGTTCTCACTCATTCCCTTATACCAGGGGTCTCCAACCTTGATCCCTTTAAGACTTGTGGACTTCAACTCCCAGAGCAAAGCTGGCTGAGGGACTCTGGGAGTTGAAGTCCACAAGCCTTAATGGGACCAAGGTTGGAGACCCCTGCCTTATACCTTTGTATACATTTCCTTTGATAGCAATAGCACTTAGATTTATATACTGTTGTCCCTCGTCCTCGCTCCTCTCCTCAGCCAGGCTCCTCCCATCTACACCCGGGCCTGTTATCAGACTCGGAGTCTGATAATGAAGATGAACGACCTGTCATGCCTCCAGCCCCTAGCCCTGGCCCCATGCCCAGACAGGATGTCAGGAATGAACAAACAAATCTCACTCCTATAGCGTGTGAGAAGGGAGCCAGCCATTTGCTGGAATTACCGACAGCAGATTCAGCTGAAGAGAATTCACAGTGGGAGGATCCTCGCTTCCAGAGATCTGAGAGGCAACGCCAGCAGAAGGAAAAGAGGGGCAGGCCTGGATAAATGCTGAGTCATGGAGCCACACCCCACAGCCTATATAAAGGACCTGCTTGTAGCATTCCAACCTTGAGTCAAGCAAAGTCTCATCTAGTTTGCTGAAGTCACAACTTGGACTCCTGCCTGCCGTGAGAAACCTGGAAGGAATTTGGCAAAGCTGCAGAGGCTTCGTTGCCCCGCTTGATACGGACTTCCTAGACCCGGTTGTCAGAGGGGGAGGGGGACACGACATCTACCACTTTATAGTGCTTCACAGCCCTCTCTAAGTTCACAGAGTCAGCCTCTTGCCCCCAATAATCTGGGTCCTCATTTTACTCACCTCGGAAGGATGGAACGCTGAGTCAACCTTCAGCCTGGTGAGATTTGAACTGCCAAATTGCAGGCAGCTGGCGGTCAGCCGAAGTAACTTGCAGTACTACACTCTAACCACTGCGCCACCGAGGCTCAGTGAAGAGATACTGTAGGCTCTCAATCCTGGTTGTACTTATTGCATAACCGCACATTCTTTTTCTATGATTTTTTTTAATCCAGTTCATTATTTATTTATTTATTTATTTATTTATTTATTTATTTATTTATTTATTTATTTATTTATTTATTTAATTAATTAATTTGTATACCGCCCTTCTCCCAAAGGACTCAGGGAGGTTCACAGCCAATAAAAATACAAAAATACATATAACACATGTTAAAAACAATTAAAAAGCTAATTCAATATATGGCCTAAAAATTGGAATAAAGTTAAAAGCCCCATTTAAAAGCCCCATTTAAAAACTACTTTTAAGCTAACTGTTGTGACCCAGGTTCCTGGACCCGGACTCCTGGACTCGGATGATTCAGAAAGTGAGGGAGAAGACCTGGCAAGCCCTGCTTCTCTTGAGCCCTCTCCCTCCCTGGCACCCACTCAAAGAGAGGAGGAGGGGCCAGCAAGGCCTGATTCTCTGGAGCCTTCTTCTGATTTGGCAACGCCCCAAGAACAGTTTTGGAGTGATGCAAGACTGCACAGACGTGACCGGCGCGCGCAGCAGAAGCAGCGTTGGGATAAAGCCAAGTAATAATTGTCATGCAGTGACATCTGCAGAGACTATAAATAGGAGGTGGGACTTCCTGGTTTTTTGTCTTGGACAAAGCAATGAATTTGTGCGGGCAAACTGTATCAATGGAGGGAAGAATATATTCGTGAGTAATTCTGGCCTTATCTATAATTTCCTCGTTATCTCCAGAAACTTGGCAGGCCTGTGGGTAGACGTGGCCAGGACATCTATCTATGTAAATAAAAGGAGAAAAGGAGGCCTCTGACTGACTCTTTGCTGGGAGTATTGGGGGGAGGGAAATTGAACACTAACCCTGCACGCTGAAACAAAAGCGTCTTCAGCTCATGGCGAAAGGTCTGGAGGTCGGGGAGTTGACGAAGCCCCGGAGGCAGCTCATTCCAGAAGGCAGGAGCCCCCACAGAGAAGGCCCTCCCCCTGGGGGTCGCCAGCTGACATTGTTTGGTCGACGGTACCCAGAGGAGGCCCTCTCTGTGGGAGCGCACAGGTCGTTGGGACGCTACTGGTGGCAGTAGGTGGTCCCATAAGTAACCCGGTCCTGTGCCATGGAGCACTTTAAAAGTGGTGACCAAACCTTGAATTGGTCCTGGAAGACCACCGGGAGCCAGTGCAGGCTGCGCAGGAGAGGTGTCACATGGGAGCCGCTTTTCTCGTGTTCAATTTATTTTTGAAAGCTGTGGATATATCTGGAGCTTTCCAAAGCAAGATCTTGATAAGAGCTTTTTATTCAGTTTGCCGACTGCAATAATCAAAGATTGTAGTTGAGCCATTGGGATTTCACATTGCGCACAAAGCCTTCTGTTCTAGATTTTTTTCTTTCTTTAACCAGCCTGAAGATGATGAGTGAGATCTCGTCGAAACGTCGTCAAGATACTCTCAACCTTACATGGGAAAAGACCATATATATATATATATATTTGTTTTCTGAGGTTTTCGCGGGTGTTTGTATGTAGGTCTTTGGTTATTCGGGTTTTCTCCCGCGTAAAATTGGAAGTGTCTTGGCGACGTTTCGACGAAGTCTCATTCGTCATCTTCAGGCTTCAGCTTTGTGCTTCTGGGAGCAATGTGTGATTGCAGCTGTTTCTTCCTTTTTAACTGCTAGTGAGGGTTTGAACTGATTGGGTGGGAGCTTGGCTGTGCTCTGATTGGATGGGGTTTTTTGTGTGCTCTGATTGGCTGGGTGTGTGTCCTGTTTGGGTGGGGGCTTGGTTGTGCTCAGATTAATGTGAGTGGCAGGGGGATTTGAGCTGGTGAGTTGCATTGCTGTTGTTTGGCTTCGTGTTTGTGGTCGTGCTACATCTTCATAGTGGGTGTCTGTCTGCTGTATGTATGGATTGGAGGGGTTATATATACACTGTCTTATATTTTTTGAACCCTGAGATAAGCTCTTGGCCTTACTGCCATGCGCTCTAAAGCCCATTTGGGCTTATTATCAGGGGATTTCCCCTTATTTTGGGGAAAACAGGATAGATAGATAGATGATAAATAGATAGACAGACAGACAGACAGACAGAGAGATACCATGTTTCCCTGAAAATAAGACACTGTCTTATATTTTATGAACCCTGAGATAAGCGCTTGGCCTTATTGCCATGTGCTCAAAAGCCCATTTGGCTTATTATCAGGGGATGTCTTATTTTGGGGAAAACAGGGTATATTCTTTGAATTTGTACTACTTTGGAACAAAGTCTTTGCACACCCAGTGCTAAACACAACCAGCAAAGATATCAAGACTGTTCTACTGTTGAACTGACTTTTATTTAGCCTGGCTTACTCTGGTTTAA